>NW_027516505.1:0-57961 GCF_048772815.1 Callospermophilus lateralis | reverse complement strand
CCAGCAAATATTTTTTCACCCAATCTTGATGATACTTGGTGGTAATGATTCGTACACAAATCCCACTTGGCTCACCAAATTTTGTTCTTCTAGGTTGAAGCGTTCGTCTACAGTAGCAGTTTTTATATTTAGGTTTCACTCGGTTCTCTCATATATAGATAGTTGAATTTGGAACTCAAAATCCAACATGGTTTGTAGTAGCTCGTTGAAACTTGACAAAATAAAGGAGTTCTCATTTTTGTCTCTATGGTTTGTTTCCTCTTCAAGAAGCCCTAGGCACAGACTGTGGAAAAGCACTTTCATTGAGAGGGGTTGCCAAGCTTCCAAGAAATTACGAGTTTCCGAAATACCAGCAAATATTTTTTCACCCAATCTTGATGATACTTGGTGCTAATGATCAGTACACAAATCCCACTTGGCTCACAAAATTTTGTTCTTCTAGGTTGAAGCGTTCGACTACAGTAGCAGTTTTTATATTTAGGTTTCCCTCTGTTCTCTCCTATATAGATAGATGAATTTGGAACTCTAAATCCAACATGATTTGTAGTAGCTCTTTGAAACTTGACAAAATAAATGAGTTCTCAGTTTTGTCTCTATGGTTTGTTTCCTCTTCAAGTAGCCCTAGGCACAGACTGTGGAAAAGCACTTTCATTGAGAGGGGTTGCCAAGCTTTTAAGAAATAACGAGTTTCCGAAATACCAGCAAATATTTTTTCACCCAATCTTGATGATACTTGTTGCTAATGATCAGTACACAAATCCCACTTGGCTCACCAAATTTTGTTCTTCTAGGTTGAAGCGTTCGTCTACAGTAGCAGTTTTTATGTTTAGGTTTCTCTCTGTTCTCTCCTATATAGATAGATGAATTTGGAACTAAATCCAACATGGTTTGTCGTAGCTCTTTGAAACTTGACAAAATAAAGGAGTTCTCAGTTTGTCTCTATGGTTTGTTTCCTCTTCAAGTAGCCCGAGGCCCAGACTGTGGAAAAGCACTTTCATTGAGAGGGTTGCCAAGCTTCTAAGAAATTACGAGTTTCCGAAATACCAGCAAATATTTTTTCACCCAATCTTGATGATACTTGGTGCTAATGATCAGTACACAAATCCCACTTGGCTCACCAAATTTTGTTCTTCTAGGTTGAAGCCTTCGTCTACAGTAGCAGTTTTTATATTTAGGTTTCCCTCTGTTCTCTCCTATATAGATAGATGAATTTGTAACTCTAAATTCAACATTTTTTGTAGCAGCTCTTTGAAACTTGACAAAATAAAGGTGTTCTCAGTTTTGTCTCTATGGTTTGTTTCCTCTTCATTTAGCCCTAGGCACAGACTGTGTGAAAGCACTTTCATTGAGAGTTGTTGCCAAGCTTCTAAGAAATAACGAGTTTCCGAAATACCAGCAAATATTTTTTCACCCAATCTTGATGATACTTGGTGCTAATGATCAGTAAACAAATCCCACTTGGCTCACCACATTTTGTTCTTCTAGGTTGAAGCGTTCGTCTACAGTAGCAGTTTTTATATTTAGGTTTCCCTCTGTTCTCTCCTATATAGATAGATGAATTTGGAACTCTAAATCCAACATGGTTTGTAGTAGCTCTTTGAAACTTGACAAAATAAAGGAGTTCTCAGTTTTGTCTCTATGGTTTGTTTCCTCTTCAAGTAGCCCTAGGCACAGACTGTGTAAAAACACTTTCATTGAGAGGGGTTGCCAAGCTTTTAAGAAATAACAAGTTTCCGAAATACCAGCAAATATTTTTTCACCCAATCTTGATGATACTTGTTGCTAATGATCAGTACACAAATCCTACTTGGCTCACCAAATTTTGTTCTTCTAGGTTGAAGCGTTCGTCTACAGTAGCAGTTTTTATGTTTAGGTTTCGCTCTGTTCTCTCCTATATAGATAGATGAATTTGGAACTCTAAATCCAACATGATTTCTCGTAGCTCTTTGAAACTTGACAAAATAAAGGAGTTCTCAGTTTTGTCTCTATGGTTTGTTTCCTCTTCAAGTAGCCCTTGGCACAGACTGTGGAAAAGCACTTTCATTGAGAGGGGTTGCCAAGCTTCTAAGAAATAACGAGTTTCCGAAACACCAGCAAATATTTTTTCACCCAATCTTGATGATACTTGGTGCTAATGATCAGTACACAAGTCCCACTTGGCTCAACAAATTTTGTTCTTCTAGGTTGAAGCGTTCGTCTACAGTAGCAGTATTTATATTTAGGTTTTCCTCTGTTCTCTCCTATATAGATAGATGAATTTGGAACTCTAAATAAAACATGGTTTGTAGTAGCTCTTTGAAACTTGACAAAATAAAGGAGTTCTCAGTTTTGTCTCTATGGTTTGTTTAATCTTAAAGGAGCCCTAGGCACAACTGTGGAAAAGCACTATCATTGGGAGGGGTTGCCAAGCTTCTAAGAAATAACGAGTTTCCGAAATACCAGCAAATATTTTTTCACCCAATCTTGATGATACTTGGTGGTAATGATTCACACACAAATCCCACTTGGCTCACCAAATTTTGTTCTTCTAGGTTGAAGCGTTCGTCTACAGTAGCAGTTTTTATATTTAGGTTTCACTCGGTTCTCTCATATATAGATAGTTGAATTTGGAACTCTAACTCCAACATGGTTTGTAGTAGCTCGTTGAAACTTGACAAAATAAAGGAGTTCTCATTTTTGTCTCTATGGTTTGTTTCCTCTTCAAGTAGCCCTAGGCACAGACTGTGGAAAAGCACTTTCATTGAGAGGGGTTGCCAAGCTTCCAAGAAATTACGAGTTTCCGAAATACCAGCAAATATTTTTTCACCCAATCTTGATGATACTTGGTGCTAATGATCAGTACACAAATCCCACTTGGCTCACCAAATTTTGTTCTTCTAGGTTGAAGCGTTCGTCTACTGTAGCAGTTTTTATGTTTAGGTTTCTCTCTGTTCTCTCCTATATAGATAGATGAATTTGGAACTATATCCAACATGGTTTGTCGTAGCTCTTTGAAACATGACAAAATAAAGGAGTTCTCAGTTTTGTCTCTATGGTTTGTTTCCTCTTCAAGTAGCCCTAGGCACAGACTGTGGAAAAGCACTTTCATTGAGAGGGGTTGCCAAGCTTCTAAGAAATTACGAGTTTCCGAAATACCAGCATATTTTTTCACCCAATCTGATTGATACTTGGTGGTAATGATCAGTATACAAATCCCACTTGGCTAACCAAATTTTGTTCTTCTAGGTTGAAGCGTTCGGCTAGAGTAGCGGTTTTTATATTTAGGTTTCCCTCTGTTCTCTCCTATATAGATAGATGAATTTGGAACTCTAAATACATCATGGTTTGTAGTAGCTCTTTGAAACTTGACAAAATAAAGGAGTTCTCAGTTTTGTCTCTATGGTTTGTTTCCTCTTCAAGTAGCCCTAGGCCCAGACTGTGGAAAAGCACTTTCATTGAGAGGGGTTGCCAAGCTTCTAAGAAATTACGAGTTTCCGAAATACCAGCAAATATTTTTTCACCCAATCTTGATGATACTTGGTGCTAATGATCAGTACACAAATCCCACTTGGCTCACCAAATTTTGTTCTTCTAGGTTGAAGCCTTCGTCTACAGTAGCAGTTTTTATATTTAGGTTTCCCTCTGTTCTCTCTTATATAGATAGATGAATTTGTAACTCTAAATTCAACATTTTTTGTAGCAGCTCTTTGAAACTTGACAAAATAAAGGTGTTCTCAGTTTTGTCTCTATGGTTTGTTTCCTCTTCATTTAGCCCTAGGCACAGACTGTGTAAAAGCACTTTCATTGAGAGGGGTTGCCAATCTTCTAAGAAATAACGAGTTTCTGAAATACCAGCAAATATTTTTTCACCCAATCTTGATGATACTTGGTGCTAATGATCAGTACACAAATCCCACTTGGCTCACCAAATTTTGTTCTTCTAGGTTGAAGCGTTCGTCTACAGTAGCAGTTTTTATATTTAGGTTTCCCTCTGTTCTCTCCTATATAGATAGATGAATTTGGAACTCTAAATCCAACATGATTTGTAGTAGCTCTTTGAAACTTGACAAAATAAATGAGTTCTCAGTTTTGTCTCTATGGTTTGTTTCCTCTTCAAGTAGCCCTAGGCCCAGACTGTGGAAAAGCAATATCATTGGGACGGGTTGCCAAGCTTCTAAGAAATAACGAGTTTCCGAAATACCAGCAAATATTTTTTCACCCAATCTTGATGATACTTGGTGGTAATGATTCGTACACAAATCCCGCTTGGCTCACCAAATTTTGTTCTTCTAGGTTGAAGCGTTTGTCTACAGTAGCAGTTTTTATATTTAGGTTTCACTCGGTTCTCTCATATATAGATAGTTGAATTTGGAACTCTAAATCCAACATGGTTTGTAGTAGCTCGTTGAAACTTGACAAAATAAAGGAGTTCTCATTTTTGTCTCTATGGTTTGTTTCCTCTTCAAGTAGCCCTAGGCACAGACTGTGGAAAAGCACTTTCATTGAGAGGGGTTGCCAAGCTTCCAAAGAAATTACGAGTTTCCGAAATACCAGCAAATATTTTTTCACCCAATCTTGATGATACTTGGTGCTAATGATCAGTACACAAATCCCACTTGGCTCACCAAATTTTGTTCTTCTAGGTTGAAGCGTTCGTCTACAGTAGCAGTTTTTATGTTTAGGTTTCTCTCTGTTCTCTCCTATATAGATAGATGAATTTGGAACTAAATCCAACATGGTTTGTCGTAGCTCTTTGAAACTTGACAAAATAAAGGAGTTCTCAGTTTTGTCTCTATGGTTTGTTTCCTCTTCAAGTAGCCCTAGGCACAGACTGTGGAAAAGCACTTTCATTGAGAGGGGTTGCCAAGCTTCTAAGAAATTACGAGTTTCCGAAATACCAGCATATTTTTTCACCCAATCTTATTGATACTTGGTGGTAATGATCAGTACACAAATCCCACTTGGCTAACCAAATTTTGTTCTTCTAGGTTGAAGCGTTCGGCTAGAGTAGCGGTTTTTATATTTAGGTTTCCCTCTGTTCTTTCCTATATAGATAGAAGAATTTGGAACTCTAAATCCATCATGGTTTGTAGTAGCTCTTTGAAACTTGACAAAATAAAGGAGTTCTCAGTTTTGTCTCTATGGTTTGTTTCCTCTTCAAGTAGCCCTAGGCCCAGACTGTGGAAAAGCACTTTCATTGAGAGGGGTTGCCAAGCTTCTAAGAAATTACGAGTTTCCGAAATACCAGCAAATATTTTTTCACCCAATCTTGATGAAAAATGGTGCTAATGATCAGTACACAAATCCCACTTGGCTCACCAAATTTTGTTCTTCTAGGTTGAAGCCTTCGTCTACAGTAGCAGTTTTATATTGAGGTTTCCCTCTGTTCTCTCCTATATAGATAGATGAATTTGGAACTCTAAATCCAACATGGGTTGTTGTAGCTCTTTGAAACTTGACAAAATAAGGAGTTCTCAGTTTTGTCTCTATGGTTTGTTTCCTCTTCAAGTAGCCCTAGGCACAGACTGTGGAAAAGCACTTTCATTGAGAGGGGTTGCCAACCTTCTAAGAAATAACGAGTTTCCGAAATACCAGCAAATATTTTTTCACCCAATCTTGATGATACTTGGTGCTAATGATCAGTACACAAATCCCACTAGGCTCACCAAATTTTGTTCTTCTAGGTTGAAGCGTTCGTCTACAGTAGCAGTTTTTATATTTAGGTTTCCCTCTGTTCTCTCCTATATAGATAGATGAATTTGGAACTCTAAATCCAACATGATTTGTAGTAGCTCTTTGAAACTTGACAAAATAAATGAGTTCTCATTTTTGTCTCTATGGTTTGTTTCCTCTTCAAGTAGCCCTAGGCCCAGACTGTGGAAAAGCACTATCATTCTGAGGGGTTGCCAAGCTTCTAAGAAATAACGAGTTTCCGAAATACCAGCAAATATTTTTCACCCAATCTTGATGATACTTGGTGGTAATGATTCGTACACAAATCCCGCTTGGCTCACCAAATTTTGTTCTTCTAGGTTGAAGCGTTCGTCTACAGTAGCAGTTTTTATATTTAGGTTTCACTCGGTTCTCTCATATATAGATAGTTGAATTTGGAACTCTAAATCCAACATGGTTTGTAGTAGCTCGTTGAAACTTGACAAAATAAAGGAGTTCTCATTTTTGTCTCTATGGTTTGTTTCCTCTTCAAGTAGCCCTAGGCACAGACTGTGGAAAAGCACTTTCATTGAGAGGGGTTGCCAAGCTTCCAAGAAATTACGAGTTTCCGAAATACCAGCAAATATTTTTTCACCCAATCTTGATGATACTTGGTGCTAATGATCAGTACAAATCCCACTTGGCTCACCAAATTTTCTTCTTCTAGGTTGAAGCGTTCGACTACAGTAGCAGTTTTTATATTTAGGTTTCCCTCTGTTCTCTCCTATATAGATAGATGAATTTGGAACTCTAAATCCAACATGATTTGTAGTAGCTCTTTGAAACTTGACAAAATAAATGAGTTCTCAGTTTTGTCTCTATGGTTTGTTTCCTCTTCAAGTAGCCCTAGGCACAGACTGTGGAAAAGCACTTTCATTGAGAGTTGCCAAGCTTTTAAGAAATAACGAGTTTCCGAAATATCAGCAAATATTTTTTCACCCAATCTTGATGATACTTGTTGCTAATGATCAGTACACAAATCCCACTTGGCTCACCAAATTTTGTTCTTCTAGGTTGAAGCGTTCGTCTACAGTAGCAGTTTTTATGTTTAGGTTTCTCTCTGTTCTCTCCTATATAGATAGATGAATTTGGAACTAAATCCAACATGGTTTGTCGTAGCTCTTTGAAACTTGACAAAATAAAGGAGTTCTCAGTTTTGTCTCTATGGTTTGTTTCCTCTTCAAGTAGCCCTAGGCACAGACTGTGGAAAAGCACTTTCATTGAGAGGGGTTGCCAAGCTTCTAAGAAATTACGAGTTTCCGAAATACCAGCATATTTTTTCACCCAATCTTATTGATACTTGGTGGTAATGATCAGTACACAAATCCCACTTGGCTAACCAAATTTTGTTCTTCTAGGTTGAAGCGTTCGGCTAGAGTAGCGGTTTTTATATTTAGGTTTTTCTCTGTTCTCTCCTATATATATAGATGAATTTGGAACTCTAAATCCATCATGGTTTGTAGTAGCTCTTTGAAACTTGACAAAATAAAGGTGTTCTCAGTTTTGTCTCTATGGTTTGTTTCCTCTTCATTTAGCCCTAGGTACAGACTGTGTAAAAGCACTTTCATTGAGAGGGGTTGCCAAGCTTCTAAGAAATAACGAGTTTCCGAAATACCAGCAAATATTTTTTCACCCAAACTTGATGATACTTGGTGGTAATGATCAGTACACAAATCCCACTTGGCTCACCAAATTTTGTTCTTCTAGTTTGAAGCGTTCGTCGACAGTATCAGTTTTAATATTTAGGTTTCCCTCTGTTCTCTCCTATATAGATAGATGAATTTGGAACTCTAAATCCAACATGGTTTGTATTAGCTCTTTGAAACTTGACAAAATAAAGGAGTTCTCAGTTTTGTCTCTATGGTTTGTTTCCTCTTCAAGTAGCCCTAGGCACAGACTGTGGAAAAGCACTTTCATTGAGAGGCGTTGCCAAGCTTCTAAGAAATTAAGATTTTCCGAAATACCAGCATATTTTTTCACCCAATCTTATTGATACTTGGTGGTAATGATCAGTACACAAATCCCAGTTGGCTCACCAAATTTTGTTCTTCTAGGTTGAAGCGTTCGTCTACAAAAGCAGTTTTTATATTTAGGTTTCCCTCTGTTCTCTCCTATATAGATAGATGAATTTGGAACTCTAAATCCAACATGGTTTGCAGTAGCTCTTTGAAACTTGACAAAATAAAGGAGTTCTCAGTTTTGTCTCTATGGTTTGTTTCCTCTTTAAGTAGCCCTAGGCACAGACTGTGGAAAAGCACTTTCATTGAGAGGGGTTGCCAATCTTCTAAGAAATAACGAGTTACCGAAATACCAGCAAATATTTTTTCACCCAATCTTGATGATACTTGGTGCTAATGATCAGTACACAAATCCCACTTGGCTCACCAAATTTTGTTCTTCTAGGTTTAATTGTTGTTGTACAGTAGCAGTTTATATATGTAGGTTTCACTCTGTTCTCTCTTATATACATAGATGAACTTGGAACTCTAAATCCAACATGGTTTGTAGTAGCTCTTAGAAACTTGAAAAAAAATAAAGTAGTTCTCCGTTTTGTCTCTATGGTTTGTTTCCTCTTTAAGTAGTCCTAGGCATAGACTCTGGAAAAGCACTTTCCTTGAAAGGGGTTGCCAAGCTTCCAAGAAATAACGAGTTTCCGAAATACCAGCAAATATTTTTTCACCCAATCTTGATGATACTGGGTGGTAAGGATCGGTACACAAATCCCACTTGACTCACCAAATATTGTTCTTCAAGGTTGAATCGTTCTTCTACAGTATCAGTTTTTATATTTAGGTTTCCATCTGTTCTCTCCTTTATAGATAGGTGAATTTGAATTCTAAATCCAACATGGTTTGTAGTAGCTCTTTGAAACTTGACAAAATAAAGGAGTTCTCAGTTTTTTCTCTACGGTTTGTTTCCTCTTCAAGTAGCCCTAGGCACAGACTGTGGAAAAGCACTTTCATTGAGAGGGGTTGCCAAGCATCCAAGAAATTACGGGTTTCCGAAATACCAGAAAATATTTTTTCACCCAATCGTGATGATACGTGGTGGTAAGGAAAAGTACACAAATCCCACTTGGCTCACCAAATTTTGTTTTGCTAGTTTGATGCCTTCGTATAGAGTAGCAGTTTTTATTTTCAGGTTTCACTCTGTTCTCTCCTATATAGATAGATGAATTTGGAACTCTAAATTCAACATGGTTTGTAGAAGCTCTTTGAAACTTGACAAAATAAAGGAGTTCTCAGTTTTGTCTTAATGGTTTGTTTCCTCTTCAAGTAGCCCTAGGCATAGACTTTGAAAAGCATTTTCATTGAGAGGGGTTGCAAAGCTTCTAAGAAATAACAAGTTTCCGAAATACCAGCAAATATTTTTTCACCCAATCTTGATGATACTTGGTGGTAATGATCAGTACACAAACTCCACTTGGCTCACCAAATTTTGTTCTTCTTGGTTTAAGCGTTCGTCTACAGTAGAAGTTTTTATATTTAGGTTTCACTCTGTTCTCTCCTATATAGATAGATGAATTTGGAACTCTAAATCCAACATGGTTTGTAGTAGCTCTTTGAAACTTGAAAAAATAAAGGAGTTCTCAGTTATGTCTCTATGGTATTTTTCCTCTTTAAGTACCCCTAGGCACAGACTCTGGAAAAGCAATTTCATTGAAAGGGGTTGCCAAGCTTCCAAGAAATAACGAGTTTCCGAAATACCAGCAAATATATTTTCACCCAATCTTGATGATACTTGGTGGTAATGATCGGTACACAAATCCCACTTGACTCACCAAATTTTGTTCTTCTAGGTTGAAGCGTTCATCTACAGTAGCAGTTTTTATATTTAGGTTTCCCTCTGTTCTCTCCTATATAGATAGGTGAATTTGAACTCTAAATCCAACATGGTTTTTAGTAGCTTTTTGAAACTTCACAAAATTAAGGAGTTCTCAGTTTTGTCTCTATGGTTTGTTTCCTCTTCAAGTAGCCCTTGGCACAGACTGTGGAAAAGAACTTTCATTGAGAGGGGTTTCCAAGCTTCTAAGAAATAACGAGTTTCCGAAATACCAGCAAATATTTTTTCACCCAATCTTGATGATACTTGGTGGTAATGATCGGTACACAAATCCCACTTGACTTACCAAATTTTGTTCTTCTAGGTTGAAGCGTTCTTCTACAGTTGCAGTTTTTATATTTAGGTTTCCCTCTGTTCTCTCCTATATAGATAGATGAAGTTGAACTCTAAATCCAACATGGTTTGTAGTAGTTCTTTGAAACTTGACAAAATAAAGGAGTTCTCAGTTTTGTCTTTATGGTTTGGTTCCTCTTTAAGTAGCCCTAGGCACAGACTCTGGAAAAGCACTTTCATTGAAAGGGGTTGCCAAGCTTCCAAGAAATAACGAGTTTCCGAAATACCAGTAAATATTTTTCACCCAATCTTGATGATACTTGATGGTAATGATCGTTACACAAATCCCACTTGACTCACCAAATTTTGTATTTCTAGGTTGAAGCGTTCGCCTACAGTAGCAGTTTTTATATTTAGGTTTCCCTCTGTTCTCTCCTATATAGATAGATGAATTTGAACTCTAAATCCAACATGGTTTGTAGTAGCTCTTTGAAACTTGACAAAATAAAGGAGTTCTCAGTTTTGTCTCGGTGGCTTGTTTCCTCTTCATGTAGCCCTAGGCACAGACTGTGGAAAAGCCCTTTCATTGAGAAGGGTTGCCAAGTTTCTAAGAAATAACGAGATTCCGAAATACCAGCAAATATTTTTTCACCCAATCTTGATGATACTTTTTGCTAATGATCAGTACACAAATCCCTCTTGGCTCACCAAATTTTGTTCTTCTAGGTTGAAGCGTTCGTCTACAGTAGCAGTTTTTATATTTAGGTTTCCCTCTGTTCTCTCATATATAGATAGATGAATTTGGAACTCTAAATCCAACATGGTTTGTAGTAGCTCTTTGAAACTTGACAAAATAAAGGAGTTCTCAGTTTTGTCTCTATGGTTTGTTTTCTCTTCAAGTAGCCCTAGGCAAAGACTCTGGAAAAGCACTTTCATTGAAAGGGGTTGCCAAGCATCCAAGAAATTACGTGTTTCCAAAATACCAGCAAATATTTTTTCACCCAATCTTGATGATACGTGGTGGTAACGATCAGTACACAAATCCCACTTGGCTCACCAAATTTTGTTCTTCTAGGTTGAAGCGTTTGTCTACAGTAGCTGTTTTTATATTTAGGATTCCCTCTGTTCTCTCATATAGATAGATGAATTTGGAACTCTAATTCCAACATAGTTTGTAGTAGCTCTTTGAAACTTGACAAAATAAAGGAGTTCTCAGTTTTGTCTTTATGGTTTGTTTCCTCTTCATGTAGCCCTAGGCACAGACTCTGGAAAAGCACTTTCATTGAGAGCTGTTGCCAAGCTTATAAGAAATAACGAGTTTCCGAAATACCAGCAAGTATTTTTCCACCCAATCTTGATGATACTTGGTGCTAATGATCAGTACACAAATCCCATTTGGATCACCAAATTTTGTTCTTCTAGGTTGAAGCGTTCGTCTACAGTAGTAGTTTTTATATTTAGGTTTCCCTCTGTTCTCTCCTATATAGATAGATGAATTTGGAACTCTAAATCCAACATGGTTTGTAGTAGCTCTTTGAAACTTGACAAAATAAAGGAGTTCTCAGTTTTGTCTCTATGGTTTGTTTCCTCTTCAAGTAATCCTAGACACAGACTGTGGAAAAGCACTTTCATTGAGAGGGGTTGCCAAGCTTCTAAGAAATTACGAGTTTCCGAAATACCAGCAAATATTTTTTCACCCAATCTTGATGATACATGGTGGTAATGATCAGTACACAATTCCCACTTGGCTCACCACATTTTGTTCTTCTAGGTTGAAGCGTTCGTCTACAGTTGCAGTTTTTATATTTAGGTTTCCCTCTGTTCTCTCCTATATAGATAGATGAATTTGGAACTCTAAATCCAACATGGTTTGTAGTAGCTCTTTGAAACTTGACAAAATAAAGGAGTTCTCAGTTTTGTCTCTCTGGTATTTTCCTCTTCAAGTAGCCCTAGGCACAGACTGTGGAAAAGCACTTTCATTGAGAGGGGTTGCCAAGCTTCTAAGAAATTACGAGTTTCCGAAATACCAGCAAATATTTTTTCACCCAATCTTGATGATGCTTGGTGCTAATGATCAGTACACAAATCCCAATTGGATCACCAAATTTTGTTCTTCTAGGTTGAAGCGTACATCTACAGTAGCAGTTTTTATATTTAGGTTTCCCTCTGTTCTCTCCTATATAGATAGATGAATTTGTAACTCTAAATTCAACATTTTTTGTAGCAGCTCTATGAAACTTGACAAAATAAAGGTGTTCTCAGTTTTGTCTCTATGGTTTGTTTCCTCTTCAAGTAGCCCTAGGCACATACTGTGTAAAAGCACTTTCATTGAGAGGGGTTTCTAAGCTTCTAAGAAATAACGAGTTTCAGAAATACAAGCAAATATTTTTTCACCCAAACTTGATGATAATTGGTGGTAATGATCAGTAAACAAATCCCACTTGGCTCACCAAATTTTGTTCTTCTAGGTAGAAGCGTTCGTCTACAGTAGCAGTTTTTATATTTAGGTTTCCCTCTGTTCTCTCCTATATAGATAGATGAATTTGGAACTCTAAATCCAACATGGTTTGTAGTTGCTCTTTGAAACTTGACAAAATAAAGGAGTTCTCAGTTTTGTCTCTATGGTTTGTTTCCTCTTCAAGTAGCCCTAGGCACAGACTGTGGAAAAGCACTTTCATTGAGAGGGGTTGCCAAGCTTCTAAGAAATAACGAGTTTCAGAAATACAAGCAAATATTTTTTCACCCAATCTTGATGATACTTGGTGGTAATGATCAGTATACAAATCCCACTTGGCTCACCAAATTTTGTTCTTCTAGGTTGAAGCGTTCGTCCACAGTAGCAGTTTTTATATTTAGGTTTCCCTCTGTTCTCTCCTATATAGAGAGATGAATTTGGAATTCTAAATCCAACATGGTTTGTAGTAGCTCTTTGAAACTTGACAAAATAAAGGTGTTCTCAGTTTTGTCTCTATGGTATTTTCCTCTTCAAGTAGCCCTAGGCACAGACTGTGGAAAAGCACTTTCATTGAGAGGGGTTGCCAAGCTTCTAAGAAATTATGTGTTTCAAAAATACCAGCAAATATTTTTTCACCCAATCTTGATGATACGTGGCGGTAATGATAAGTGCACAAACTCCTCTTGGCTCACCAAATTTTGCTCTTCTAGGTTTAAGCGTTCGTCTACAGTAGCAGTTTTTATATTTAGGTTTCACTCTGTTCTCTCCTATAGATAGATGAATTTGGAACTCTAAATCCAACATGGTTTGTAGTAGCTCTTTGAAACTTGACAAAATAAAGAGTTCTCCGTTTTGTCTGTATGGTTTGTTTCCTCTTCAAGTAGCCCTAAGCGGAGACTGTGGAAAAGCACTTTCATTGAAAGGGGTTGCCAAGCATCCAAGAAATTATGTGTTTCCAAAATACCAGCAAATATTTTTTCACCCAATCTTGATGATACGTGGCGGTAATGATCAGTATACAAATCCCACTTGGCTCACCAAATTTTGTTCTTCTAGGTTGAAACGTTCGTTTACAGTAGCAGTTTTTATTTTTAGGTTTCACTCTGTTCTCTCCTATATAGATAGATGAATTTGGAACTCTAAATCCAACATGGTTTGTAGTAGCTCTTTGAAACTTGACAAAATAAAGTAGTTCTCAGTTTTGTCTCTATGGTTTGTTTCCTTTTCAAGTAGCCTTAGGCACAGAATCTGGAAAAGCACTTTCATTGAAAGGGGTTGCCAAGCTTCCAAGAAATAATGAGTTTCCGAAATACCAGCAAATATTTTTTCACCCAAAATTGATGATACTTGGTGGTAATGATCGGTACACAAATCCCACTTGACTCACCAAATTTTGTTCTTATATGTTGAAGCGTTCGTCTACATAGCAGTTTTATATATTTAGGTTCCCTCTGTTCTCTCCTATATAGATAGATGAATTTGGAACTGTAAATCCAACATGGTTTGTAATAGCTCTTTGAAACTTGACAAAATAAAGGAGTTCAATTTTGTCTCTATGTTTTGTTTCCTCTTCAAGTAGCCCTAGGCACAGACTGTGGAAAAGCACTTTTATTGAGAGAGTTTGCCAAGCTTCTAAGAAATAATGAGTTTCCGAAATACCAGCAAATATTTTTTCACCCAATCATTATGATACCTTGTGGTAATGAACAGTACACAAATCCCACTTGGCTCACCAAATTTTGTTCTTCTAGGTTTAATTGTTGGTGTACAGTAGCAGTTTATATATGTAGGTTTCACTCTGTTCTCTCTTATATACATAGATGAACTTGGAACTCTAAATCCAACATGGTTTGTAGTAGCTCTTAGAAACTTGAAAAAAAATAAAGTAGTTCTCCGTTTTGTCTCTATGGTTTGTTTCCTCTTTAAGTAGTCCTAGGCATAGACTCTGGAAAAGCACTTTCATTGAAAGGGGTTGCCAAGCTTCCAAGATAACGAGTTTCCGAAATACCAGCAAATATTTTTTCACCCAATCTTGATGATACTGGGTGGTAAGGATCGGTACACAAATCCCACTTGACTCACCAAATATTGTTCTTCAGGGTTGAAGCGTTCTTCTACAGTATCAGTTTTTATATTTAGGTTTCCATTTGTTCTCTCCTTTATAGATAGGTGAATTTGAATTCTAAATCCAACATGGTTTGTAGTAGCTCTTTGAAACTTGACAAAATAAAGGAGTTCTCAGTTTTTTCTCTACGGTTTGTTTCCTCTTCAAGTAGCCCTAGGCACAGACTGTGGAAAAGCACTTTCATTGAGAGGGGTTGCCAAGCATCCAAGAAATTACGGGTTTCCGAAATACCAGAAAATATTTTTTCACCCAATCGTGATGATACGTGGTGGTAAGGAAAAGTACACAAATCCCACTTGGCTCACCAAATTTTGTTTTGCTAGTTTGATGCCTTCGTATAGAGTAGCAGTTTTTATTTTCAGGTTTCACTCTGTTCTCTCCTATATAGATAGATGAATTTGGAACTCTAAATCCAACATGGTTTGTAGAAGCTCTTTGAAACTTGACAAAATAAAGGAGTTCTCAGTTTTGTCTTAATGGTTTGTTTCCTCTTCAAGTAGCCCTAGGCATAGACTTTGAAAAGCACTTTCATTGAGAGGGGTTGCAAAGCTTCTAAGAAATAACAAGTTTCCGAAATACCAGCAAATATTTTTTCACCCAATCTTGATGATAATTGGTGGTAATGATCAGTACACAAACTCCACTTGGCTCACCAAATTTTGTTCTTCTAGGTTTAAGCGTTCGTCTACAGTAGAAGTTTTTATATTTAGGTGTCACTCTGTTCTCTCCTATATAGATAGATGAATTTGGAACTCTAAATCCAACATGGTTTGTAGTAGCTCTTTGAAACTTGACAAAATAAAGGAGTTCTCAGTTATGTCTCTATGGTATTTTTCCTCTTTAAGTACCCCTAGGCACAGACTCTTTAAAAGCAATTTCATTGAAAGGGGTTGCCAAGCTTCCAAGAAATAACGAGTTTCCGAAATACCAGCAAATATATTTTCACCCAATCTTGATGATACTTGGTGGTAATGATCGGTACACAAATCCCACTTGACTCACCAAATTTTGTTCTTCTAGGTAGAAGCGTTCGTCTAAGGTAGCAGTTTTTATATTTAGGTTTCCGTCTGTTCTCTCCTATATAGATAGGTGAATTTGAACTCTAAATCCAACATGGTTTTTAGTAGCTTTTTGAAACTTCACAAAATTAAGGAGTTCTCAGTTTTGTCTCTATGGTTTGTTTCCTCTTCAAGTAGCCCTTGGCACAGACTGTGGAAAAGAACTTTCATTGAGAGGGGTTTCCAAGCTTCTAAGAAATAACGAGTTTCCGAAATACCAGCAAATATTTTTTCACCCAATCTTGATGATACTTGGTGGTAATGATCGGTACACAAATCCCACTTGACTTACCAAATTTTGTTCTTCTAGGTTGAAGCGTTCTTCTACAGTTGCAGTTTTTATATTTAGGTTTCCCTCTGTTCTCTCCTATATAGATAGATGAAGTTGAACTCTAAATCCAACATGGTTTGTAGTAGTTCTTTGAAACTTGACAAAATAAAGGAGTTCTCAGTTTTGTCTTTATGGTTTGTTTCCTCTTTAAGTAGCCCTAGGCACAGACTCTGGAAAAGCACTTTCATTGAAAGGGGTTGCCAAGCTTACAAGAAATAACGAGTTTCCGAAATACCAGTAAATATTTTTTCACCCAATCTTGATGATACTTGATGGTAATGATCGGTACACAAATCCCACTTGACTCACCAAATTTTGTTCTTCTAGGTTGAAGCGTTCGCCTACAGTAGCAGTTTTTATATTTAGGTTTCCTTCTGTTCTCTCCTATATAGATAGATGAATTTGAACTCTAAATCCAACATGGTTTGTAGTAGCTCTTTGAAACTTGACAAAATAAAGGAGTTCTCAGTTTTGTCTCTGTGGTTTGTTTCCTCTTCATGTAGCCCTAGGCACAGACTGTGGAAAAGCCCTTTCATTGAGAAGGGTTGCCAAGTTTCTAAGAAATAACGAGTTTCCGAAATACCAGCAAATATTTTTTCACCCAATCTTGATGATACTTGTTGCTAAGGATCAGTACACAAATCCCTCTTGGCTCACCAAATTTTGTTCTTCTAGGTTGAAGCGTTCGTCTACAGTAGCAGTTTTTATATTTAGGTTTCCCTCTGTTCTCTCATATATAGATAGATGAATTTGGAACTCTAAATCCAACATGGTTTGTAGTAGCTCTTTGAAACTTGACAAAATAAAGGAGTTCTCAGTTTTGTCTCTATGGTTTGTTTTCTCTTCAAGTAGCCCTAGGCAAAGACTCTGGAAAAGCACTTTCATTGAAAGGGGTTGCCAAGCATCCAAGAAATTACGTGTTTCCAAAATACCAGCAAATAATTTTTCACCCAATCTTGATGATACGTGGTGGTAATGATCAGTACACAAATCCCACTTGGCTCACCAAATTTTGTTCTTCTAGGTTGAAGCGTTCGTCTACAGTAGCTGTTTTTATATTTAGGATTCCCTCTGTTCTCTCATATAGATAGATGAATTTGGAACTCTAATTCCAACATAGTTTGTAGTAGCTCTTTGAAACTTGACAAAATAAAGGAGTTCTCAGTTTTGTCTTTATGGTTTGTTTCCTCTTCATGTAGCCCTAGGCACAGACTCTGGAAAAGCATTTTCATTGAGAGCTGTTGCCAAGCTTATAAGAAATAACGAGTTTCCGAAATACCAGCAAGTATTTTTCCACCCAATCTTGATGATACTTGGTGCTAATGATCAGTACACAAATCCCATTTGGATCACCAAATTTTGTTCTTCTATGTTGAAGCGTTCGTCTACAGTAGTAGTTTTTATATTTAGGTTTCCCTCTGTTCTCTCCTATATAGATAGATGAATTTGGAACTCTAAATCCAACATGGTTTGTAGTAGCTCTTTGAAACTTGACAAAATAAAGGAGTTCTCAGTTTTGTCTCTATGGTTTGTTTCCTCTTCAAGTAATCCTAGGCACAGACTGTGGAAAAGCACTTTCATTGAGAGGGGTTGCCAAGCTTCTAAGAAATTACGAGTTTCCGAAATACCAGCAAATATTTTTTCACCCAATCTTGATGATACATGGTGGTAATGATAAGTACACAATTCCCACTTGGCTCACCACATTTTGTTCTTCTAGGTTGAAGCGTTCGTCTACAGTTGCAGTTTTTATATTTAGGTTTCCCTCTGTTCTCTCCTATATAGATAGATGAATTTGGAACTCTAAATCCAACATGATTTGTAGTAGCTCTTTGAAACTTGACAAAATAAAGGAGTTCTCAGTTTTGTCTCTATGGTTTGTTTCCTCTTCGAGTAGCCCTAGGCACAGACTGTGGAAAAGCACTTTCATTGAGAGGGGTTGCCAAGCTTCTAAGAAATTAAGATTTTCCGAAATACCAGCATATTTTTTCACCCAATCTTGATGATACTTGGTGGTAACGATCAGTACACAAATCCCACTTGGATCACCAAATTTTGTTCTTCTAGGTTGAAGCGTTCGACTACAGTAGCAGTTTTTATATTTAGGTTTCCCTCTGTTCTCTCCTATATAGATAGATGAATTTGGAACTCTAAATCCAACATGGTTTGTAGTAGCTCTTTGAAACTTGACAAAATAAAGGAGTTCTCAGTTTTGTCTCTCTGGTATTTTCCTCTTCAAGTAATTCCAGGCACATACTGTGTAAAAGCACTTTCATTGAGAGGGGTTGCTAAGCTTCTAAGAAATAACGAGTTTCAGAAATACAAGCAAATATTTTTTCACCCAATCTTGATGATACTTGGTGGTAATGATCAGTAAACAAATCCCACTTGGCTCACCAAATTTTGTTCTTCTAGGTTGAAGCGTTCGTCTACAGTAGCAGTTTTTATATTTAGGTTTCACTCTGTTCTCTCCTATATAGATAGATGAATTTGGAACTCTAAATCCAACATGGTTTGTAGTAGCTCTTTGAAACTTGACAAAATAAAGGAGTTCTCAGTTTTGTCTCTATGGTATTTTCCTCTTCAAGTAGCCCTAGGCACAGACTGTGGAAAAGCACTTTCATTGAGAGGGGTTGCCAAGCTCCTAAGAAATTGCGAGTTTTCGAAATACCAGCAAATATTTTTTCACCCAATCTTGATGATACTTGGTGGTAATGATCAGTACACAAATCCCACTTGGCTAACTAAATTTTGTTCTTCTATGTTGAAGCGTTCGTCTACAGTAGCAGTTTTTATATTTAGGTTTCCCTCTGTTCTCTCCTATACAGATAGATGAATTTGGACCTCTATATCCAACATGGTTTGTAGTAGCTCTTTGAAACTTGACAAAATAATGGAGTTCTCAGTTTTGTCTCTATGGTTTGTTTCCTCTTCAAGTAGCCCTAGGCACAGACTGTGGAAAAGCACTTTCATTGAGAGGGGTTGCCAAGCTTCTAAGAAATTACGAGTTTCCGAAATACCAGCATATTTTTTCACCCAATCTTGATGATACTTGGTGGTAATGATCAGTACACAAATCCCACTTGGCTCACCAAATTTTGTTCTTCTAGGTTGAAACGTTCGTTTACAGTAGCAGTTTTTATTTTTAGGTTTCACTCTGTTCTCTCCTATATAGATAGATGAATTTGGAACTCTAAATCCAACATGGTTTGTATTAGCTCTTTGAAACTTGACAAAATAAAGTAGTTCTCAGTTTTGTCTCTATGGTTTGTTTCCTTTTCAAGTAGCCTTAGGCACAGAATCTGGAAAAGCACTTTCATTGAAAGGGGTTGCCAAGCTTCCAAGAAATAATGAGTTTCCGAAATACCAGCAAATATTTTTTCACCCAAAATTGATGATACTTGGTGGTAATGATCGGTACACAAATCCCACTTGACTCACCTAATTTTGTTCTTATATGTTGAAGCGTTCGTCTACATAGCAGTTTTTTATATTTAGGTTCCCTCTGTTCTCTCCTATATAGATAGATGAATTTGGAACTCTAAATCCAACATGGTTTGTAATAGCTCTTTGAAACTTGACAAAATAAAGGAGTTCAATTTTGTCTCTATGTTTTGTTTCCTCTTCAAGTAGCCCTAGGCACAGACTGTGGAAAAGCACTTTTATTGAGAGAGTTTGCCAAGCTTCTAAGAAATAATGAGTTTCCGAAATACCAGCAAATATTTTTTCACCCAATCATTATGATACCTTGTGGTAATGAACAGTACACAAATCCCACTTGGCTCACCAAATTTTGTTCTTCTAGGTTTAATTGTTGGTGTACAGTAGCAGTTTATATATGTAGGTTTCACTCTGTTCTCTCTTATATACATAGATGAACTTGGAACTCTAAATCCAACATGGTTTGTAGTAGCTCTTAGAAACTTGTCAAAATAAAGTAGTTCTCCGTTTTGTCTCTATGGTTTGTTTCCTCTTTAAGTAGTCCTAGGCATAGACTCTGGAAAAGCACTTTCATTGAAAGGGGTTGCCAAGCTTCCAAGAAATAACGAGTTTCTGAAATACCAGCAAATATTTTTTCACCCAATCTTGATGATACTGGGTGGTAAGGATCGGTACACAAATCCCACTTGACTCACCAAATATTGTTCTTCAAGGTTGAAGCGTTCTTCTACAGTATCAGTTTTTATATTTAGGTTTCCATCTGTTCTCTCCTTTATAGATAGGTGAATTTGAATTCTAAATCCAACATGGTTTGTAGTAGCTCTTTGAAACTTGACAAAATAAAGGAGTTCTCAGTTTTTTCTCTACGGTTTGTTTCCTCTTAAAGTAGCCCTAGGCACAGACTGTGGAAAAGCACTTTCATTGAGAGGGGTTGCCAAGCTTCGAAGAAATAACGAGTGTCCGAAATACCAGCAAATATTTTTTCACCCAATCTTAATGATACTTGGTGCTAATGATCAGTACACAAATCCCACTTGGCTCACCAAATTTTGTTCTTCTAGGTTGAAGCGTTCGTCTACAGTAGCAGTTTTTATATTTAGGTTTCCCTCTGTTCTCTCATATATAGATAGATGAATTTGGAACTCTAAATCCAACATGGTTTGTAGTAGCTCTTTGAAACTTGACAAAATAAAGGAGTTCTCAGTTTTGTCTCTTTGGTTTGTTTCCTCTTCAAGTAGCCCTAGGCACAGACTGTCGAAAAGCACTTTCATTGAGAGGGGTTGCCAAGCTCCTAAGAAATTACGAGTTTTCGAAATACCAGCAAATATTTCTTCACCCAATCTTGATGATACATAGTGGTAATAATCAGTCCACAAATCCCACGTGGCTCACCAAATTTTGTTCTTCTAGGTTGAAGCATTCGTCTACAGTAACAGTTTTTATATTTAGGTTACCCTCTGTTTTCTTCTGTATAGATAGATGAATTTGGAACTCTAAATCCAACATGGTTTGTAGTAACTCTTTGAAACTTGACAAAATAAAGGAGTTCTCAGTTTTGTCTCTATGGTATTTTCCTCTTCAAGTAGCCCTAGGCACAGACTGTGGAAAAGCACTTTCATTGAGAGGGGTTGCCAAGCTTCTAAGAAATTAAGAGTTTCCGAAATACCAGCATATTTTTTCACCCAATCTTGATGATACATGGTGGTAATGATCAGTACACAAATCCCACTTGGCTCACCAAATTTTGTTCTTCTAGGTTGAAGCGTTCGTCTACAGAAGCAGTTTTTATATTTAGGTTTTCCTCTGTTCTCTCCTATATAGATAGATGAATTTGTAACTCTAAATTCAACATGGTTTGTAGTAGCTCTTTGAAACTTGACAAAATAAAGGAGTTCTCAGTTTTGTCTCTATGGTTTGTTTCCTCTTTAAGTAGCCCTAGGCACAGACTGTGGAAAAGCACTTTCATTGAGAGGGGTTGCCAATCTTCTAAGAAATTACGAGTTACCGAAATACCAGCAAATATTTTTTCACCCAATCTTGATGATACTTGGTGCTAATGATCAGTACACAAATCCCACTTGGCTCACCACATTTTGTTCTTCTAGGTTGAAGAGTTCGTCTACAGTAGCAGTTTTTATATTTAGGTTTCCCTCTGTTCTCTCTTATATATAGATGAATTTGGAACTCTAAATCCAACAAGGGTTGTTGTAGCTCTTTGAAACTTGACAAAATAAAGGAGTTCTCAGTTTTGTCTCTATGGTTTGTTTCCTCTTCATGTAGCCCTAGGCACAGACTGTGGAAAAGCACTTTCATTGAGAGGGGTTGCCAAGCTTCTAAGAAATAACGAGTTTCCGAAATACCAGCAGATATTTTTTCACCCAATCTTGATGATACTTGGTGCTCATGATCAGTACACAAATCCCACTTGGCTCACCAAATTTTGTTCTTCTATGTTGAAGCGTTCGTCTACAGTAGCAGTATTTATATTTAGGTTTCCCTCTGTTCTCTCCTATATAGATAGATGAATTTGGAACTCTAAATAAAACATGGTTTGTAGTAGCTCTTTGAAACTTAACAAAATAAAGGAGTTCTCAGTTTTGTCTCTATGGTTTGTTTAATCTTCAAGGAGCCCTAGGCACAGACTGTGGAAAAGCACTATCATTGGGAGGGGTTGCCAAGCTTCTAAGAAATAACGAGTTTCCGAAATACCAGCAAATATTTTTTCACCCAATCTTGATGATACTCGGTGGTAATGATTCGTACACAAATCCCACTTGGCTCACCAAATTTTGTTCGTCTAGGTTGAAGCGTTCGTCTACAGTAGCAGTTTTTATATTTAGGTTTCACTCGGTTCTCTCATATATAGATAATTGAATTTGGAACTCTAAATCCAACATGGTTTGTAGTACCTCGTTGAAACTTGACAAAATAAAGGAGTTCTCATTTTTGTCTCTATGGTTTGTTTCCTCTTCAAGTAGCCCTAGGCACAGACTGTGGAAAAGCACTTTCATTGAGAGGGGTTGCCAAGCTTCTACGAAATTACGAGTTTCCGAAATACCAGCATATTTTTTCACCCAATCTTGATGATACTTGGTGGTAATGATCAGTACACAAATCACACTTGGCTCACCAAATTTTGTTCTTCTAGGTTGAAGCGTTCGTCTACAGTAGCAGTTTTTATATTTAGGTTTCCCTCTGTTCTCTCCTATATAGACAGATGAATTTGGAACTCTAAATCCAACATGGTTTGTAGTAGCTCTTTGAAACTCGACAAAATAAAGGAGTTCTCAGTTTTGTCTCTATGGTTTGTTTCCTCTTCAAGTAGCCCTAGGCACAGACTGTGGAAAAGCACTTTCATTGAGAGGGGTTGCCAAGCTTCTAAGAAATTACGAGTTTAAGAAATACCAGCAGATATTTTTTTAACCAATCTTGATGATACTTGGTGCTAATGATCAGTACACAAATCCCACTTGGCTCACCAAATTTTGTTCATCTAGGTTGAAGCATTCGTCTACAGTAGCAGTTTTTATATTTAGATTTTCCTCTGTTCTCTCCTATATAGACAGATGAATTTGTAACTCTAAATTCAACATTTTTTTGTAGCAGCTCTTTGAAACTTGACAAAATAAAGGTGTTCTCAGTTTTGTCTCTATGGTTTGTTTCCTCTTCAAGTAGCCCTAGGCACAGACTGTGTAAAAGCACTTTAATTGAGAGGGGTTGCCAAGCTTCTAAGAAATAACGAGTTTCAGAAATACAAGCAAATATTTTTTAACCCAATCTTGATGATACTTGGTGGTAATGATCAGTAAACAAATCCAACTTGGCTCACCAAATTTTGTTCTTCTAGGTGGAAGCGTTTGTCTCCAGTAGCAGTTTTTATATTTAGGTTTCACTCTGTTCTCTCCTATATAGATAGATGAATTTGGAACTCTAAATCCAACATAGTATGTAGTAGCTGTTTGAAACTTGACAAAATAAATGAGTTCTCAGTTTTGTCTCTATGGTATTTTCCTCTTCAAGTAGCTCTAGGCACAGACTGTGGAAAAGCACTTTCATTGAGAGGGGTTGCCAAGCTTCTAAGAAATAACGATTTTCCGAAATACCAGCAAATATTTTTTCACCCAATCTTGATGATACTTGTTGCTAATGATCAGTACACAAATCCCACTTGGCTCACCAAATTTTGTTCTTCTAAGTTGAAGCGTTCGTCTACAGTAGCAGTTTTTATGTTTAGGTTTCCCTCTGTTCTCTCCTATATAGATAGATGAATTTGGAACTCTAAATCCAACATGGTTTGTAGTAGCTCTTTGAAACTTGACAAAATAAAGGAGTTCTCAGTTTTGTCTCTATGGTTTGTTTCCTCTTCAAGTAGCCCTAGGCACAGACTGTGGAAAAGCAATTTCATTGAGATGGGTTGCAAATGTTCTAAGAAATAACGAGTTTCTGAAATACAAGCAAATATTTTTTCACCCAAACTTGATGATACTTGGTGGTAATGATCAGTACACAAATTCCACTTAGCTCACCAAATTTTGTTCTTCTAGTTTGAAGATTTCGTCTAGAGTAGCAGTTTTTATATTTAGGTTTCCCTGTGTTCTCTCCTATATAGATAGATGAATTTGGAACTCTAAATCCAACATGGTTTGTAGTAGCTCTTTGAAACTTGACAAAATAAAGGAGTTCTCAGTTTTGTCTCTATGGTTTGTTTCCTCTTCAAGTAGCCCTAGGCACAGACTGTGGAAAAGCACTTTCATTGAGACGGGTTGCAAAGCTTTTAAGAAATAACGAGTTTCCGAAATACCAGCAAATATTTTTTCACCCAATCTTGATGATACTTGGTGGTAATGATCAGTACACAAATCCCACTTGGCTAACTAAATTTTGTTCTTCTAGGTTGAAGCGTTCGTCTACAGTAGCAGTTTTTATATTTAGGTTTCCCTCTGTTCTCTCCTATACAGATAGATGAATTTGGAACTCTAAATCCGACATGGTTTGTAGTAGCACTTTGAAACTTGACAAAATAAAGGAGTTCTCAGTTTTGTCTCTATGGTTTGTTTCCTCTTCAAGTAGCCCTAGGCACAGACTGTGGAAAAGCACTTTCATTGAGAGGGGTTGCCAAGCTTCTAAAATTACGATTTTCCGAAATACCAGCATATTTTTTCACCCAATCTTGATGATACTTGGTGGTAATGATCAGTAGACAAATCCCACTTGGCTCACCAAATTTTGTTCTTCTAGGTTGAAGCGTTCGTCTACAGTAGCAGTTTTTATATTTAGGTTTCCCACTGTTCTCTCCTATATAGATAGATGAATTTGGAACTCTAAATCCAACATGGTTTGTAGTAGCTCTTTGAAACTTGACAAAATAAAGGAGTTCTCAGTTTTGTCTCTGGGGTTTGTTTCCTCTTCAAGTAATCCTAGGCACAGACTGTGGAAAAGCACTTTCATTGAGAGGGGTTGCCAAGCTTCTAAGAAATTACGAGTTTCCGAAATACCAGCAAATATTTTTTCACCCAATCTTGATGATACATGGTGGTAATGATCAGTACACAATTTCCACTTGGCTCACCACATTTTGTTCTTCTAGGTTGAAGCGTTCGTCTACAGTTGCAGTTTTTATATTTAGGTTTCCCTCTGTTCTCTCCTATATAGATAGATGAATTTGGAACTCTAAATCCAACATGATTTGTAGTAGCTCTTTGAAACTTGACAAAATAAAGGAGTTCTCAGTTTTGTCTCTATGGTTTGTTTCCTCTTCAAGTAGCCCTAGGCACAGACTGTGGAAAAGCACTTTCATTGAGAGGGGTTGCCAAGCTTTAAGAAATTAAGAGTTTCCGAAATACCAGCATATTTTTTCACCCAATCTTGATGATACTTGGTTGTAATGATCAGTACACAAATCCCACTTGGCTCACCAAATTTTGTTCTTCTAGGTTGAAGCGTTCGTTTACAGTAGCAGTTTTTATATTTAGGTTTCCCTCTGTTCTCTCCTATATAGATAGATGAATTTGGAACTCTAAATCCAACATGGTTTGTAGTAGCTCTTTGAAACTTGACAAAATAAAGGAGTTCTCAGTTTTGTCTCTCTGGTATTTTCCTCTTCAAGTAGCCCTAGGCACAGACTGTGGAAAAGCACTTTCATTGAGAGGGGTTGCCAAGCTTCTAAGAAATTACGAGTTTCCGAAATACCAGCAAATATTTTTTCACCCAATCTTGATGATACTTGGTGCTAATGATCAGTACACAAATCCCACTTGGATCACCAAATTTTGTTCTTCTACGTTGAAGCGTACGTCTACAGTAGCAGTTTTTATATTTAGGTTTCCCTCTGTTCTCTCCTATATAGATAGATGAATTTGTAACTCTAAATTCAACATTTTTTGTAGCAGCTCTATGAAACTTGACAAAATAAAGGTGTTCTCAGTTTTGTCTCTATGGATTGTTTCCTCTTCAAGTAGCCCTAGGCACAGACTGTGTAAATCACTTTCATTGAAAGGGGTTGCCAAGCATCCAAGAAATTATGTGTTTCCAAAATACCAGCAAATATTTTTTCACCCAATCTTGATGATACGTGGCGGTAATGATAAGTGCACAAATACCACTTGGCTCACCAAATTTTGTTCTTCTAGGTTGAAACGTTCGTTTACAGTAGCAGTTTTTATTTTTAGGTTTCACTCTGTTCTCTCCTATATAGATAGCTGAATTTGGAACTCTAAATCCAACATGGTTTGTAGTAGCTTTTGAAACTTGACAAAATAAAGTAGTTCTCAGTTTTGTCTCTATGGTTTGTTTCCTTTTCAAGTAGCCTTAGGCACAGATTCTGGAAAAGCACTTTCATTGAAAGGGGTTGCCAAGCTTCCAAGAAATAATGAGTTTCCGAAATACCAGCAAATATTTTTTCACCCAAAATTGATGATACTTGGTGGTAATGATCGGTACACAAATCCCACTTGACTCACCAAATTTTGTTCTTATATGTTGAAGCGTTCGTCTACATAGCAGTTTTTTATATTTAGGTTCCCTCTGTTCTCTCCTATATAGATAGATGAATTTGGAACTCTAAATCCAACATGGTTTGTAATAGCTCTTTGAAACTTGACAAAATAAAGGAGTTCAATTTTGTCTCTATGTTTTGTTTCCTCTTCAGTAGCCCTAGGCACAGACTGTGGAAAAGCACTTTTATTGAGAGAGTTTGCCAAGCTTCTAAGAAATAATGAGTTTCCGAAATACCAGCAAATATTTTTTCACCCAATCATTATGATACCTTGTGGTAATGAACAGTACACAAATCCCACTTGGCTCACCAAATTTTGTTCTTCTAGGTTTAATTGTTGGTGTACAGTAGCAGTTTATATATGTAGGTTTCACTCTGTTCTCTCTTATATACATAGATGAACTTGAAACTCTAAATCCAACATGGTTTGTAGTAGCTCTTAGAAACTTGACAAAATAAAGTAGTTCTCCGTTTTGTCTCTATGGTTTGTTTCCTCTTTAAGTAGTCCTAGGCATAGACTCTGGAAAAGCACTTTCATTGAAAGGGGTTGCCAAGCTTCCAAGAAATAACGAGTTTCCGAAATACCAGCAAATATTTTTTCACCCAATCTTGATGATACTGGGTGGTAAGGATCGGTACACAAATCCCACTTGACTCACCAAATATTGTTCTTCAAGGTTGAAGAGTTCTTCTACAGTATCAGTTTTTATATTTAGGTTTCCATCTGTTCTCTCCTTTATAGATAGGTGAATTTGAATTCTAAATCCAACATGGTTTGTAGTAGCTCTTTGAAACTTGACAAAATAAAGGAGTTCTCTGTTTTTTCTCTACGGTTTGTTTCCTCTTCAAGTAGCCCTAGGCACAGACTGTGGAAAAGCACTTTCATTGAGAGGGGTTGCCAACCTTCGAAGAAATAACGAGTGTCTGAAATACCAGCAAATATTTTTTCACCCAATCTTAATGATACTTGGTGCTAATGATCAGTACACAAATCCCACTTGGCTCACCAAATTTTCTTCTTCTAGGTTGAAGCGTTCGTCTACAGTAGCAGTTGTTATATTTAGGTTTCCCTCTGTTCTCTCATATATAGATAGATGAATTTGGAACTCTAAATCCAACATGGTTTGTAGTAGCTCTTTGAAACTTGAGAAAATAAAGGAGTTCTCCGTTTTGTCTCTATGATTTGTTTCCTCTTCAAGTAGCCCTAGGCACAGACTGTGGAAAGCACTTTCATTGAAAGGGGTTGCCAAGCATCCAAGAAATTACGGGTTTCCGAAATACCAGAAAATATTTTTTCACCCAATCGTGATGATACGTGGTGGTAAGGAAAAGTACACAAATCCCACTTGGCTCACCAAATTTTGTTTTGCTAGTTTGATGCCTTCGTATACACTAGCAGTTTTTATTTTCATGTTTCACTCTGTTCTCTCCTATATAGATAGATGAATTTGGAACTCTAAATCCAACATGGTTTGTAGAAGCTCTTTGAAACTTGACAAAATAAAGGAGTTCTCAGTTTTGTCTTAATGGTTTGTTTCCTCTTCAAGTAGCCCTAGGCATAGACTTTGAAAAGCACTTTCATTGAGAGGGGTTGCCAAGCTTCTAAGAAATAACAAGTTTCCGAAATACCAGCAAATATTTTTTCACCCAATCTTGATGATACTTGGTGGTAATGATCAGTACACAAACTCCACTTGGCTCACCAAATTTTGTTCTTCTAGGTTTAAGCGTTCGTCTACAGTAGAAGTTTTTATATTTAGGTTTCACTCTGTTCTCTCCTATATAGATAGATGAATTTGGAACACTAAATCCAACATGGTTTGTAGTAGCTCTTTGAAACTTGACAAAATAAAGGAGTTCTCAGTTATGTCTCTATGGTATTTTTCCTCTTTAAGTACCCCTAGGCACAGACTCTGGAAAAGCAATTTTATTGAAAGGGGTTGCCAAGCTTCCAAGAAATAACGAGTTTCCGAAATACCAGCAAATATATTTTCACCCAATCTTGATGATACTTGGTGGTAATGATCGGTACACAAATCCCACTTGACTCACCAAATTTTGTTCTTCTAGGTTGAAGCGTTCGTCTACAGTAGCAGTTTTTATATTTAGGTTTCCCTCTGTTCTCTCCAATATAGATAGGTGAATTTGAACTCTAAATCCAACATGGTTTTTAGTAGCTTTTTGAAACTTCACAAAATTATGGAGTTCTCAGTTTTGTCTCTATGGTTTTTTTCCTCTTCAAGTAGCCCTTGGCACAGACTGTGGAAAAGAACTTTCATTGAGAGGGGTTTCCAAGCTTCTAAGAAATAACGAGTTTCCGAAATACCAGCAAATATTTTTTCACCCAATCTTGATGATACTTGGTGGTAATGATCGGTACACAAATCCCACTTGGCTCACCAAATTTTGTTCTTCTAGGTTGAAGCGTTCGTCTAAAGTAGCAGTTTTTATATTTAGGTTTCCCTCTGTTCTCTCCTATATAGATAGATGAAATTGGAACTCTTAATCCAACATGGTTTGTAGTAGCTCTTTGAAACTTGACAAAATAAAGGAGTTCTCAGTTTTGTCTCTATGGTATTTTCCTCTTCAAGTAGCCCAAGGCACAGACTGTGGAAAAGCACTTTCATTGAGAGGGGTTGCCAAGCTTCTAAGAAATTATGTGTTTCCAAAATACCAGCAAATATTTTTTCACCCAATCTTGATGATACGTGGCGGTAATGATAAGTGCACAAACTCCTCTTGGCTCACCAAATTTTGCTCTTCTAGGTTTAAGCGTTCGTCTACAGTAGCAGTTTTTATATTTAGGTTTCACTCTGTTCTCTCCTATAGATAGATGAATTTGGAACTCTAAATCCAACATGGTTTGTAGTAGCTCTTTGAAACTTGACAAAATAAAGAGTTCTCCGTTTTGTCTGTATGGTTTGTTTCCTCTTCAAGTAGCCCTAAGCGGAGACTGTGGAAAAGCACTTTCATTGAAAGGGGTTGCCAAGCATCCAAGAAATTATGTGTTTCCAAAATACGAGCAAATATTTTTTCACCCAATCTTGATGATACGTGGCGGTAATGATAAGTGCACAAATACCACTTGGCTCACCAAATTTTGTTCTTCTAGGTTGAAACGTTCGTTTACAGTAGCAGTTTTTATTTTTAGGTTTCACTCTGTTCTCTCCTATATAGATAGATGAATTTGGAACTCTAAATCCAACATGGTTTGTAGTAGCTCTTTGAAACTTGACAAAATAAAGTAGTTCTCAGTTTTGTCTCTATGGTTTGTTTCCTTTTCAAGTAGCCTTAGGCACAGAATCTGGAAAAGCACTTTCATTGAAAGGGGTTGACAAGCTTCCAAGAAATAATGAGTTTCCGAAATACCAGCAAATATTTTTTCACCCAAAATTGATGATACTTGGTAGTAATGATCGGTACACAAATCCCACTTGAATCACCAAATTTTGTTCTTATATGTTGAAGCGTTCGTCTACATAGCAGTTTTTTATATTTAGGTTCCCTCTGTTCTCTCCTATATAGATAGATGAATTTGGAACTCTAAATCCAACATGGTTTGTAATAGCTCTTTGAAACTTGACAAAATAAAGGAGTTCAATTTTGTCTCTATGTTTTGTTTCCTCTTCAAGTAGCCCTAGGCACAGACTGTGGAAAAGCACTTTTATTGAGAGAGTTTGCCAAGCTTCTAAGAAATAATGAGTTTCCGAAATACCAGCAAATATTTTTTCACCCAATCATTATGATACCTTGTGGTAATGAACAGTACACAAATCCCACTTGGCTCACCAAATTTTGTTCTTCTAGGTTTTATTGTTGGTGTACAGTAGCAGTTTATATATGTAGGTTTCACTCTGGTCTCTCTTATATACATAGATGAACTTGAAACTCTAAATCCAACATGGTTTGTAGTAGCTCTTAGAAACTTGACAAAATAAAGTAGTTCTCCGTTTTGTCTCTATGGTTTGTTTCCTCTTTAAGTAGTCCTAGGCATAGACTCTGGAAAAGCACTTTCATTGAAAGGGGTTGCCAAGCTTCCAAGAAATAACGAGTTTCCGAAATACCAGCAAATATTTTTTCACCCAATCTTGATGATACTGGGTGGTAAGGATCGGTACACAAATCCCACTTGACTCACCAAATATTGTTCTTCAAGGTTGAAGTGTTCTTCTACAGTATCAGTTTTTATATTTAGGTTTCCATCTGTTCTCTCCTTTATAGATAGGTGAATTTGAATTCTAAATCCAACATGGTTTGTAGTAGCTCTTTGAAACTTGACAAAATAAAGGAGTTCTCTGTTTTTTCTCTACGGTTTGTTTCCTCTTCAAGTAGCCCTAGGCACCGACTGTGGAAAAGCACTTTCATTGAGAGGGGTTGCCAAGCTTCGAAGAAATAACGAGTGTCCGAAATACCAGCAAATATTTTTTCACCCAATCTTAATGATACTTGGTGCTAATGATCAGTACACAAATCCCACTTGGCTCACCAAATTTTGTTCTTCTAGGTTGAAGCGTTCGTCTACAGTAGCAGTTTTTATATTTAGGTTTCCCTCTGTTCTCTCATATATAGATAGATGAATTTGGAACTCTAAATCCAACATGGTTTGTAGTAGCTCTTTGAAACTTGACAAAATAAAGGAGTTCTCAGTTTTGTCTCTTTGGTTTGTTTCCTCTTCAAGTAGCCCTAGGCACAGACTGTTGAAAAGCACTTTCATTGAGAGGGGTTGCCAAGCTCCTAAGAAATTACGAGTTTTCGAAATACCAGCAAATATTTCTTCACCCAATCTTGATGATACATAGTGGTAATAATCAGTCCACAAATCCCACGTGGCTCACCAAATTTTGTTCTTCTAGGTTGAAGCATTCGTCTACAGTAACAGTTTTTATATTAGGTTACCCTCTGTTCTCTTCTGTATAGATAGATGAATTTGGAACTCTAAATCCAACATGGTTTGTAGTAGCTCTTTGAAACTTGACAAAATAAAGGAGTTCTCCGTTTTGTCTCTATGGTTTGTTTCCTCTTCAAGTAGCCCTAGGCACAGACTGTGGAAAGCACTTTCATTGAAAGGGGTTGCCAAGCATCCAAGAATTTACGGGTTTCCGAAATACCAGAAAATATTTTTTCACCCAATCGTGATGATACGTGGTGGTAAGGAAAAGTACACAAATCCCACTTGGCTCACCAAATTTTGTTTTGCTAGTTTGATGCCTTCGTATACACTAGTAGTTTTTATTTTCAGGTTTCACTCTGTTCTCTTCTATATAGATAGATGAATTTGGAACTCTAAATCCAACATGGTTTGTAGAAGCTCTTTGAAACTTGACAAAATAAAGGAGTTCTCAGTTTTGTCTTAATGGTTTGTTTCCTCTTCAAGTAGCCCTAGGCATAGACTTTGAAAAGCACTTTCATTGAGAGGGGTTGCCAAGCTTCTAAGAAATAACAAGTTTCCGAAATACCAGCAAATATTTTTTCACCCAATCTTGATGATTCTTGGTGGTAATGATCAGTACACAAACTCCACTTGGCTCACCAAATTTTGTTCTTCTAGGTTTAAGCGTTCGTCTACAGTAGAAGTTTTTATATTTAGGTTTCACTCTGTTCTCTCCTATATAGATAGATGAATTTGGAACACTAAATCCAACATGGTTTGTAGTAGCTCTTTGAAACTTGACAAAATAAAGGAGTTCTCAGTTTTGTCTCTATGGTATTTTTCCTCTTTAAGTACCCCTAGGCACAGACTCTGGAAAAGCAATTTTATTGAAAGGGGTTGCCAAGCTTCCAAGAAATAACGAGTTTCCGAAATACCAGCAAATATATTTTCACCCAATCTTGATGATACTTGGTGGTAATGATCGGTACACAAATCCCACTTGACTCACCAAATTTTGTTCTTCTAGGTTGAAGCGTTCGTCTACAGTAGCAGTTTTTATATTTAGGTTTCCCTCTGTTCTCTTCAATATAGATAGGTGAATTTGAACTATAATCCAACATGGTTTTTAGTAGCTTTTTGAAACTTCACAAAATTAAGGAGTTCTCAGTTTTGTCTCTATGGTTTGTTTCCTCTTCAAGTAGCCCTTGGCACAGACTGTGGAAAAGAACTTTCATTGAGAGGGTTTCCAAGCTTCTAAGAAATAACGAGTTTCCGAAATACCAGCAAATATTTTTTCACCCAATCTTGATGATACTTGGTGGTAATGATCGGTACACAAATCCCACTTGGCTCACCAAATTTTGTTCTTCTAGGTTGAAGCGTTCGTCTAAAGTAGCAGTTTTTATATTTAGGTTTCCCTCTGTTCTCTCCTATATAGATAGATGAAATTGGAACTCTTAATCCAACATGGTTTGTAGTAGCTCTTTGAAACTTGACAAAATAAAGGAGTTCTCAGTTTTGTCTCTATGGTATTTTCCTCTTCAAGTAGCCCAAGGCACAGACTATGGAAAAGCACTTTCATTGAGAGGGGTTGCCAAGCTTCTAAGAAATTATGTGTTTCCAAAATACCAGCAAATATTTTTTCACCCAATCTTGATGATACGTGGCGGTAATGATAAGTGCACAAACTCCTCTTGGCTCACCAAATTTTGCTCTTCTAGGTTTAAGCGTTCGTCTACAGTAGCAGTTTTTATATTTAGGTTTCACTCTGTTCTCTCCTATAGATAGGTGAATTTGGAACTCTAAATCCAACATGGTTTGTAGTAGCTCTTTGATACTTGACAAAATAAAGAGTTCTCCGTTTTGTCTGTATGGTTTGTTTCCTCTTCAAGTAGCCCTAAGCGGAGACTGTGGAAAAGCACTTTCATTGAAAGGGGTTGCCAAGCATCCAAGAAATTATGTGTTTCCAAAATACGAACAAATATTTTTTCACCCAATCTTGATGATACGTGGCGGTAATGATAAGTGCACAAATACCACTTAGCTCACCAAATTTTGTTCTTCTAGGATGAAACGTTCGTTTACAGTAGCAGTTTTTATTTTTAGGTTTCACTCTGTTCTCTCCTATATAGATAGATGAATTTGGAAATCTAAATCCAACATGGTTTGTAGTAGCTCTTTGAAACTTGACAAAATAAAGTAGTTCTCAGTTTTTTCTCTATGGTTTGTTTCCTTTTCAAGTAGCCTTAGGCACAGAATCTGGAAAAGCACTTTCATTGAAAGGGGTTGACAAGCTTCCAAGAAATAATGAGTTTCCGAAATACCAGCAAATATTTTTTCACCCAAAATTGATGATACTTGGTGGTAATGATCGGTACACAAATCCCACTTGAATCACCAAATTTTGTTCTTACATGTTGAAGCGTTCGTCTACATAGCAGTTTTTTATATTTAGGTTCCCTCTGTTCTCTCCTATATAGATAGATGAATTTGGAACTCTAAATCCAACATGGTTTGTAATAGCTCTTTGAAACTTGACAAAATAAAGGAGTTCAATTTTGTCTCTATGTTTTGTTTCCTCTTCAAGTAGCCCTAGGCACAGACTGTGGAAAAGCACTTTTATTGAGAGAGTTTGCCAAGCTTCTAAGAAATAATGAGTTTCCGAAATACCAGCAAATATTTTTTCACCCAATCATTATGATACCTTGTGGTAATGAACAGTACACAAATCCCACTTGGCTCACCAAATTTTGTTCTTCTAGGTTTAATTGTTGGTGTACAGTAGCAGTTTATATATGTAGGTTTCACTCTGTTCTCTCTTATATACATAGATGAACTTGAAACTCTAAATCCAACATGGTTTGTAGTAGCTCTTAGAAACTTGACAAAATAAAGTAGTTCTCCATTTTGTCTCTATGGTTTGTTTCCTCTTTAAGTAGTCCTAGGCATAGACTCTGGAAAAGCACTTTCATTGAAAGGGGTTGCCAAGCTTCCAAGAAATAACGAGTTTCCGAAATACCAGCAAATATTTTTTCACCCAATCTTGATGATACTGGGTGGTAAGGATCGGTACACAAATCCCACTTGACTCACCAAATATTGTTCTTCAAGGTTGAAGCGTTCTTCTACAGTATCAGTTTTTATATTTAGGTTTCCATCTGTTCTCTCCTTTATAGATAGGTGAATTTGAATTCTAAATCCAACATGGTTTGTAGTAGCTCTTTGAAACTTGACAAAATAAAGGAGTTCTCTGTTTTTTCTCTACGGTTTGTTTCCTCTTCAAGTATCCCTAGGCACAGACTGTGGAAAAGCACTTTCATTGAGAGGGGTTGCCAAGCTTCGAAGAAATAACGAGTGTCCAAAATACCAGCAAATATTTTTTCACCCAATCTTAATGATACTTGGTGCTAATGATCAGTACACAAATCCCACTTGGCTCACCAAATTTTGTTCTTCTAGGTTGAAGCGTTCGTCTACAGTAGCAGTTTTTATATTTAGGTTTCCCTCTGTTCTCTCATATATAGATAGATGAATTTGGAACTCTAAATCCAACATGGTTTGTAGTAGCTCTTTGAAACTTGACAAAATAAAGGAGTTCTCAGTTTTGTCTCTTTGGTTTGTTTCCTCTTCAAGTAGCCCTAGGCACAGACTGTCAAAAAGCACTTTCATTGAGAGGGGTTGCCAAGCTCCTAAGAAATTACGAGTTTTCGAAATACCAGCAAATATTTTTTCACCCAATCTTGATGATACTTGGTGGTAATGATCAGTACACAAATCCCACTTGGCTAACTAAATTTTGTTCTTCTAGGTTGAAGCGTTCGTCTACAGTAGCAGTTTTTATATTTAGGTTTCCCTCTGTTCTCTCCTATACAGATAGATGAATTTGGAACTCTAAATCCAACATGGTTTCTAGTAGCTCTTTGAAACTTGACAAAATAAAGGAGTTCTCAGTTTTGTCTCTATGGTTTGTTTCCTCTTCAAGTAGCCCTAGGCATAGACTGTGGAAAAGCACTTTCATTGAGAGGGGTTGCCAAGCTTCTAAGAAATTACGATTTTCCGAAATACCAGCATATTTTTTCACCCAATCTTGATGATACTTGGTGGTAATGATCAGTACACAAATCCCACTTGGCTCACCAAATTTTGTTCTTCTAGGTTGAAGCGTTCGTCTACAGTTGCAGTTTTTATATTTAGGTTTCCCTCTCTTCTCTCCTATATAGATAGATGAATTTGGAACTCTAAATCCAACATGATTTGTAGTAGCTCTCTGAAACTTGACAAAATAAAGGAGTTCTCAGTTTTGTCTCTCTGGTATTTTTCTCTTCAAGTAGCCCTAGGCACAGACTGTGGAAAAGCACTTTCATTGAGAGGGGTTTCCAAGCTTCTAAGAAATTACGAGTTTCCGAAATACCAGCAAATATTTTTTCACCCAATCTTGATGATACTTGGTGCTAATGATCAGTACACAAATCCCACTTGGATCACCAAATTTTGTTCTTCTAGGTTGAAGCGTACGTCTACAGTAGCAGTTTTTATATTTAGGTTTCCCTCTGTTCTCTCCTATATAGATAGATGAATTTGTAACTCTAAATTCAACATTTTTTGTAGCAGCTCTATGAAACTTGACAAAATAAAGGTGTTCTCAGTTTTGTCTCTATGGTTTGTTTCCTCTTCAAGTATCCCTAGGCACAGACTGTGTAAAAGCACTTTCATTGAGAGGGGTTGCCAAGCTTCTAAGAAATAACGAGTTTCAGAAATACAAGCAAATATTTTTTCACCCAATCTTGATGATACTTGGTGGTAATGATCAGTATACAAATCCCACTTGGCTCACCAAATTTTGTTCTTCTAGGTTGAAGCGTTTGTGCACAGTAGCAGTTTTTATATTTAGGTTTCCCTCTGTTCTCTCCTATATAGATAGGTGAATTTGGAACTCTAAATCCAACATGGTTTGTAGTAGCTCTTTGAAACTTGACAAAATAAAGGAGTTCTCAGTTTTGTCTCTATGGTATTTTCCTCTTCAAGTAGCCCTAGACACAGACTGTGGAAAAGCACTTTCATTAAGAGGGGTTGCCAAGCTTCTAAGAAATTATGTGTTTCCAAAATACCAGCAAATATTTTTTCACCAGTTCTTGAAGATACGTGGCGGTAATGATAAGTGCACAAACTCCTCTTGGCTCACTAAATTTTGCTCTTCTAGGTTTAAGCGTTCGTCTACAGTAGCAGTTTTTATATTTAGGTTTCACTCTGTTCTCTCCTATAGATAGATGAATTTGGAACTCTAAATCCAACATGGTTTGTAGTAGCTCTTTGAAACTTGACAAAATAAAGAGTTCTCCGTTTTGTCTGTATGGTTTGTTTCCTCTTCAAGTAGCCCTAAGCGGAGACTGTGGAAAAGCACTTTCATTGAAAGGGGTTGCCAAGCATCCAAGAAATTATGTGTTTCCAAAATACCAGCAAATATTTTTTCACCCAATCTTGATGATACGTGGCGGTAATGATAAGTGCACAAATACCACTTGGCTCACCAAATTTTGTTCTTCTAGGTTGAAACGTTCGTTTACAGTAGCAGTTTTTATTTTAGGTTTCACTCTGTTCTCTCCTATATAGATAGATGAATTTGGAACTCTAAATCCAACATGGTTTGTAGTAGCTCTTTGAAACTTGACAAAATAAAGTAGTTCTCAGTTTTGTCTCTATGGTTTGTTTCCTTTTCAAGTAGCCTTAGGCACAGAATCTGGAAAAGCACTTTCATTGAAAGGGGTTGCCAAGCTTCCAAGAAATAATGAGTTTCCGAAATACCAGCAAATATTTTTTCACCCAAAATTGATGATACTTGGTGGTAATGATCGGTACACAAATCCCACTTGAATCACCAAATTTTGTTCTTATATGTTGAAGCGTTCGTCTACATAGCAGTTTTTTATAATTAGGTTCCCTCTGTTCTCTCCTGTATAGATAGATGAATTTGGAACTCTAAATCCAACATGGTTTGTAATAGCTCTTTGAAACTTGACAAAATAAAGGAGTTCAATTTTGTCTCTATGTTTTGTTTCCTCTTCAAGTAGCCCTAGGCACAGACTGTGGAAAAGCACTTTTATTGAGAGAGTTTGCCAAGCTTCTAAGAAATAATGAGTTTCCGAAATACCAGCAAATATTTTTTCACCCAATCATTATGATACCTTGTGGTAATGAACAGTACACAAATCCCACTTGGCTCACCAAATTTTGTTCTTCTAGGTTTAATTGTTGGTGTACAGTAGCAGTTTATATATGTAGGTTTCACTCTGTTCTCTCTTATATACATAGATGAACTTGGAACTCTAAATCCAACATGGTTTGTAGTAGCTCTTAGAAACTTGACAAAATAAAGTAGTTCTCCGTTTTGTCTCTATGGTTTGTTTCCTCTTTAAGTAGTCCTAGGCATAGACTGGAAAAGCACTTTCATTGAAAGGGGTTGCCAAGCTTCCAAGAAATAACGAGTTTCCGAAATACCAGCAAATATTTTTTCACCCAATCTTGATGATACTGGGTGGTAAGGATCGGTACACAAATCCCACTTGACTCACCAAATATTGTTCTTCAAGGTTGAAGCGTTCTTCTACAGTATCAGTTTTTATATTTAGGTTTCCATCTGTTCTCTCCTTTATAGATAGGTGAATTTGAATTCTAAATCCAACATGGTTTGTAGTAGCTCTTTGAAACTTGACAAAATAAAGGAGTTCTCAGTTTTTTCTCTACGGTTTGTTTCCTCTTCAATTAGCCCTAGGCACAGACTGTGGAAAAGCACTTTCATTGAGAGGGGTTGCCAAGCTTCGAAGAAATAACGAGTGTCCGAAATACCAGCAAATATTTTTTCACCCAATCTTAATGATACTTGGTGCTAATGATCAGTACACAAATCCCACTTGGCTCACCAAATTTTGTTCTTCTAGGTTGAAGCGTTCGTCTACAGTAGCAGTTTTTATATTTAGGTTTCCCTCTGTTCTCTCTTATATAGATAGATGAATTTGGAACTCTAAATCCAACATGGTTTGTAGTAGCTCTTTGAAACTTGACAAAATAAAGGAGTTCTCAGTTTTGTCTCTTTGGTTTGTTTCCTCTTCAAGTAGCCCTAGGCACAGACTGTCGAAAAGCACTTTCATTGAGAGGGGTTGCCAAGCTCCTAAGAAATTACGAGTTTTCGAAATACCAGCAAATATTTCTTCACCCAATCTTGATGATACATAGTGGTAATAATCAGTCCACAAATCCGACGTGGCTCACCAAATTTTGTTCTTCTAGGTTGAAGCATTCGTCTACAGTAACAGTTTTTATATTTAGGTTACCCTCTGTTCTCTTCTGTATAGATAGATGAATTTGGAAATCTAAATCCAACATGGTTTGTAGTAGCTCTTTGAAACTTGACAAAATAAAGGAGTTCTCCGTTTTGTCTCTATGGTTTGTTTCCTCTTCAAGTAGCCCTAGGCACAGACTGTGGAAAGCACTTTCATTGAAAGGGGTTGCCAAGCATCCAAGAAATTACGGGTTTCCGAAATACCAGAAAATATTTTTTCACCCAATCGTGATGATACGTGGTGGTAAGGAAAAGTACACAAATCCCACTTGGCTCACCAAATTTTGTTTTGCTAGTTTGATGCCTTCGTATACAGTAGCAGTTTTTATTTTCAGGTTTCACTCTGTTCTCTCCTATATAGATAGATGAATTTGGAACTCTAAATCCAACATGGTTTGTAGAAGCTCTTTGAAACTTGACAAAATAAAGGAGTTCTCAGTTTTGTCTTAATGGTTTGTTTCCTCTTCAAGTAGCCCTAGGCATAGACTTTGAAAAGCACTTTCATTGAGAGGGGTTGCCAAGCTTCTAAGAAATAACAAGTTTCCGAAATACCAGCAAATATTTTTTCACCCAATCTTGATGATACTTGGTGGTAATGATCAGTACACAAACTCCACTTGGCTCACCAAATTTTGTTCTTCTAGGTTTAAGCGTAAGTCTACAGTAGAAGTTTTTATATTTAGGTTTCACTCTGTTCTCTCCTATATAGATAGATGAATTTGGAACTCTAAATCCAACATGGTTTGTAGTAGCTCTTTGAAACTTGACAAAATAAAGGAGTTCTCAGTTATGTCTCTATGGTATTTTTCCTCTTTAAGTACCACTAGGCACAGACTCTGGAAAAGCAATTTCATTGAAAGGGGTTGCCAAGCTTCCAAGAAATAACGAGTTTCCGAAATACCAGCAAATATATTTTCACCCAATCTTGATGATACTTGGTGGTAATGATCGGTACACAAATCCCACTTGGCTCACCAAATTTTGTTCTTCTAGGTTGAAACGTTCGTTTACAGTAGCAGTTTTTATTTTTAGGTTTCACTCTGTTCTTTCCTATATAGATAGATGAATTTGGAACTCTAAATCCAACATGGTTTGTAGTAGCTCTTTGAAACTTGACAAAATAAAGGAGTTCTCAGTTTTGTCTCTATGGTTTGTTTCCTCTTCAAGTAGCCCTATGCATAGACTGTGGAAAAGCACTTTCATTGAGAGGGGTTGCCAAGCTTCTAACAAATTACGAGTTTCCGAAATACCAGCATATTTTTTCACCCAATCTTGATGATACTTGGTGGTAATGATCAGTACACAAATCCCACTTGGCTCACCAAATTTTGTTCTTCTAGGTTGAAGCGTTCGTCTACAGTTGCAGTTTTTATATTTAGGTTTCCCTCTGTTCTCTCCTATATAGATAGATGAATTTGGAACTCTAAATCCAACATGATTTGTAGTAGCTCTTTGAAACTTGACAAAATAAAGGAGTTCTCAGTTTTGTCTCTATGGTTTGTTTCCTCTTCAAGTAGCCCTAGGCACAGACTGTGGAAAAGCACTTTCATTGAAAGGGGTTGCCAAGCTTCTAAGAAATTAAGAGTTTCCGAAATACCAGCATATTTTTTCACCCAATCTTGATGATACTTGGTTGTAATGATCAGTACACAAATCCCACTTGGCTCACCAAATTTTGTTCTTCTAGGTTGAAGCGTTCGTCTACAGTAGCAGTTTTTATATTTAGGTTTCCCTCTGTTCTCTCCTATATAGATAGATGAATTTGGAACTCTAAATCCAACATGGTTTGTAGTAGCTCTTTGAAACTTGACAAAATAAAGGAGTTCTCAGTTTTGTCTCTCTGGTATTTTTCTCTTCAAGTAGCCCTAGGCACAGACTGTGGAAAAGCACTTTAATTGAGAGGGGTTGCCAAGCTTCTAAGAAATTACGAGTTTCCGAAATACCAGCAAATATTTTTTCACCCAATCTTGATGATACTTGGTGCTAATGATCAGTACACAAATCCCACTTGGATCACCAAATTTTGTTCTTCTAGGTTGAAGCGTACGTCTACAGTAGCAGTTTTTATATTTAGGTTTCCCTCTGTTCTCTCCTATATAGATAGATGAATTTGTAACTCTAAATTCAACATTTTTTGTAGCAGCTCTATGAAACTTGACAAAATAAAGGTGTTCTCAGTTTTGTCTCTATGGTTTGTTTCCTCTTCAAGTATCCCTAGGCACAGACTGTGTAAAAGCACTTTCATTGAGAGGGGTTGCCAAGCTTCTAAGAAATAACGAGTTTCAGAAATACAAGCAAATATTTTTTCACCCAATCTTGATGATACTTGGTGGTAATGATCAGTATACAAATCCCACTTGGCTCATCAAATTTTGTTCTTCTAGGTTGAAGCGTTTGTGCACAGTAGCAGTTTTTATATTTAGGTTTCCCTCTGTTCTCTCCTATATAGATAGATGAATTTGGAACTCTAAATCCAACATGGTTTGTAGTAGCTCTTTGAAACTTGACAAAATAAAGGAGTTCTCAGTATTGTCTCTATGGTATTTTCCTCTTCAAGTAGCCCTAGGCACAGACTGTGGAAAAGCACTTTCATTGAGAGGGGTTGCCAAGCTTCTAAGAAATTATGTGTTTCCAAAATACCAGCAAATATTTTTTCACCCAATCTTGATGATACGTGGCGGTAATAATAAGTGCACAAACTCCTCTTGGCTCACTAAATTTTGCTCTTCTAGGTTTAAGCGTTCGTCTACAGTAGCAGTTTTTATATTTAGGTTTCACTCTGTTCTCTCCTATAGATAGATGAATTTGGAACTCTAAATCCAACATGGTTTGTAGTAGCTCTTTGAAACTTGACAAAATAAAGAGTTCTCCGTTTTGTCTGTATGGTTTGTTTCCTCTTCAAGTAGCCCTAAGCGGAGACTGTGGAAAAGCACTTTCATTGAAAGGGGTTGCCAATCATCCAAGAAATTATGTGTTTCCAAAATACCAGCAAATATTTTTTCACCCAATCTTGATGATACGTGGCGGTAATGATAAGTGCACAAATACGACTTGGCTCACCAAATTTTGTTCTTCTAGGTTGAAACGTTCGTTTACAGTAGCAGTTTTTATTTTTAGGTTTCACTCTGTTCTCTCCTATATAGATAGATAAATTTGGAACTCTAAATCCAACATGGTTTGTAGTAGCTCTTTGAAACTTGACAAAATAAAGTAGTTCTCAGTTTTGTCTCTATGGTTTGTTTCCTTTTCAAGTAGCCTTAGGCACAGAATCTGGAAAAGCACTTTCATTGAAAGGGGTTGCCAAGCTTCCAAGAAATAATGAGTTTCCGAAATACCAGCAAATATTTTTTCACCCAAAATTGATGATACTTGGTGGTAATGATCGGTACACAAATCCCACTTGAATCACCAAATTTTGTTCTTATATGTTGAAGCGTTCGTCTACATAGCAGTTTTTTATATTTAGGTTCCCTCTGTTCTCTCCTGTATAGATAGATGAATTTGGAACTCTAAATCCAACATGGTTTGTAGTAGCTCTTTGAAACTTGACAAAATAAAGGAGTTCAATTTTGTCTCTATGTTTTGTTTCCTCTTCAAGTAGCCCTAGGCACAGACTCTGGAAAAGCACTTTCATTGAAAGGGGTTGCCAAGCATCCAAGAAATTACGTGTTTCCAAAATACCAGCAAATATTTTTTCACCCAATCTTGATGATACGTGGTGGTAATAATCAGTACACAAATCCCACTTGGCTCAACAAATTTTGGTCTTCTAGGTTGAAGCGTTCGTCTACAGTAGCTGTTTTTATATTTAGGATTCTCTCTGTTCTCACATATAGATAGATGAATTTGAAACTCTAATTCCAACATAGTTTGTAGTAGCTCTTTGAAACTTGACAAAATAAAGGAGTTCTCCGTTTTGTCTCTTTGGTTTGTTTCCTCTTCAAGTAGCCCTAGGCACAGACTGTGGAAAGCACTTTCATTGAAAGGGGTTGCCAAGCATCCAAGAAATTACGGGTTTCCGAAATACCAGAAAATATTTTTTCACCCAATCGTGATGATACGTGGTGGTAAGGAAAAGTACACAAATCCCACTTGGCTCACCAAATTTTGTTTTGCTAGTTTGATGCCTTCGTATACAGTAGCAGTTTTTATTTTCAGGTTTCACTCTGTTCTCTCCTATATAGATAGATGAATTTGGAACTCTAAATCCAACATGGTTTGTAGAAGCTCTTTGAAACTTGACAAAATAAAGGAGTTCTCAGTTTTGTCTTAATGGTTTGTTTCCTCTTCAAGTAGCCCTAGGCATAGACTTTGAAAAGCACTTTCATTGAGAGGGGTTGCCAAGCTTCTAAGAAATAACAAGTTTCCGAAATAACAGCAAATATTTTTTCACCCAATCTTGATGATACTTGGTGGTAATGATCAGTACACAAACTCCACTTGGCTCACCAAATTTTGTTCTTCTAGGTTTAAGCGTTCGTCTACAGTAGAAGTTTTTATATTTAGGTTTCACTCTGTTCTCTCCTATATAGATAGATGAATTTGGAACTCTAAATCCAACATGGTTTGTAGTAGCTCTTTGAAACTTGACAAAATAAAGGAGTTCTCAGTTATGTCTCTATGGTATTTTTCCTCTTTAAGTACCCCTAGGCACAGACTCTGGAAAAGCAATTTCATTGAAAGGGGTTGCCAAGCTTCCAAGAAATAACGAGTTTCCGAAATACCAGCAAATATATTTTCACCCAATTTTGATGATACTTGGTGGTAATGATCGGTACACAAATCCCACTTGACTCATCAAATTTTGTTCTTCTAGGTTGAAGCGTTCGTCTACAGTAGCAGTTTATATATTTAGGTTTCCCTCTGTTCTCTCCTATATAGATAGATGAATTTGAACTCTAAATCCAACATGGTTTGTAGTAGCTCTTTGAAACTTGACAAAATAAAGGAGTTCTCAGTTTTGTCTCTGTGGTTTGTTTCCTCTTCAAGTAGCGCTAGGCACAGACTCTGGAAAAGCACTTTCATTGAGAGCTGTTGCCAAGCTTATAAGAAATAACGAGTTTCCGAAATACCAGCAAGTATTATTCCACCCAATCTTGATGATACTTGGTGCTAATGATCAGTACACAAATCCCACTTGGATCATCAAATTTGGTTCTTCTAGGTTGAAGCGTTCGTCTACAGTAGTAGTTTTTATATTTAGGTTTCCCTCTGTTCTCTCCTATATAGATAGGTGAATTTGGAACTCTAAATCCAACATGGTTTGTAGTAGCTCTTTGAAACTTGACAAAATAAAGGAGTTCTCAGTTTTGTCTCTCTGGTATTTTCCTCTTCAAGTAGCCCTAGGCACAGACTGTGGAAAAGCACTTTCATTGAGAGGGGTTGCCAAGCTTCTAAGAAATTACGAGTTTCCGAAATACCAGCAAATATTTTTTCACCCAATCTTGATGATACTTGGTGCTAATGATCAGTACACAAATCCCAATTGGATCACCAAATTTTCTTCTTCTAGGTTGAAGCGTACGTCTACAGTAGCAGTTTTTATATTTAGGTTTCCCTCTGTTCTCTCCTATATAGATAGATGAATTTGTAACTCTAAATTCAACATTTTTTGTAGCAGCTCTATGAAACTTGACAAAATAAAGTTGTTCTCAGTTTTGTCTCTATGGTTTGTTTCCTCTTCAAGTAGACCTAGGCACATACTGTGTAAAAGCACTTTCATTGAGAGGGGTTGCCAAGCTTCTAAGGAATAACGAGTTTCAGAAATACAAGCAAATATTTTTTCACCCAATCTTGATGATACTTGGTGGTAATGATCAGTAAACAAATCCCACTTGGCTCACCAAATTTTGTTCTTCTAGGTTGAAGCGTTCGTCTACAGTAGCAGTTTTTATATTTAGGTTTCCCTCTGTTCTCTCCTATATAGATAGATGAATTTGGAACTCTAAATCCAACATGGTTTGTAGTAGCTCTTTGAAACTTGACAAAATAAAGGAGTTCTCAGTTTTGTCTCTATGGTATTTTCCTCTTCAAGTAGCCCAAGGCACAGACTGTGGAAAAGCACTTTCATTGAGAGGGGTTGCCAAGCTTCTAAGAAATTATGTGTTTCCAAAATACCAGCAAATATTTTTTCACCCAAACTTGATGATACGTGGCGGTAATGATAAGTGCACAAACTCCTCTTGGCTCACCAAATTTTGCTCTTCTAGGTTTAAGCGTTCGTCTACAGTAGCAGTTTTTATATTTAGGTTTCAGTCTGTTCTCTCCTATAGATAGATGAATTTGGAACTCTAAATCCAACATGGTTTGTAGTAGCTCTTTGAAACTTGACAAAATAAAGAGTTCTCCGTTTTGTCTGTATGGTTTGTTTCCTCTTCAAGTAGCCCTAAGCAGAGACTGTGGAAAAGCACTTTCATTGAAAGGGGTTGCCAAGCATCCAAGAAATTATGTGTTTCCAAAATACCAGCAAATATTTTTTCACCCCATCTTGATGATACGTGGCGGTAATGATAAGTGCACAAATACCACTTGGCTCACCAAATTTTGTTCTTCTAGGTTGAAACGTTCGTTTACAGTAGCAGTTTTTATTTTTAGGTTTCACTCTGTTCTTTCCTATATAGATAGATGAATTTGGAACTCTAAATCCAACATGGTTTGTAGTAGCTCTTTGAAACTTGACAAAATAAAGTAGTTCTCAGTTTTGTCTCTATGGTTTGTTTCCTTTTCAAGTAGCCTTAGGCACAGAATCTGGAAAAGCACTTTCATTGAAAGGGGTTGACAAGCTTCCAAGAAATAATGAGTTTCCGAAATACCAGCAAATATTTTTCACCCAAAATTGATGATACTTGGTGGTAATGATCGGTACACAAATCCCACTTGAATCACCAAATTTTGTTCTTATATGTTGAAGCGTTCGTCTACATAGCAGTTTTTTATATTTAGGTTCCCTCTGTTCTCTCCTATATAGATAGATGAATTTGGAACTCTAAATCCAACATGGTTTGTAATAGCTCTTTGAAACTTGACAAAATAAAGGAGTTCAATTTTGTCTCTATGTTTTGTTTCCTCTTCAAGTAGCCCTAGGCACAGACTGTGGAAAAGCACTTTTATTGAGAGAGTTTGCCAAGCTTCTAAGAAATAATGAGTTTCCGAAATACCAGCAAATATTTTTTCACCCAATCATTATGATACCTTGTGGTAATGAACAGTACACAAATCCCACTTGGCTCACCAAATTTTGTTCTTCTAGGTTTAATTGTTGGTGTACAGTAGCATTTATATATGTAGGTTTCACTCTGTTCTCTCATATATACATAGATGAACTTGGAACTCTAAATCCAACATGGTTTGTAGTAGCTCTTAGAAACTTGACAAAATAAAGTAGTTCTCCGTTTTGTCTCTATGGTTTGTTTCCTCTTTAAGTAGTCCTAGGCATAGACCCTGGAAAAGCACTTTCATTGAAAGGGGTTGAAAGCTTCCAAGAAATAACGAGTTTCCGAAATACCAGCAAATATTTTTTCACCCAATCTTGATGATACTTGGTGGTAATGATCGGTACACAAATCCCACTTGACTCACCAAATATTGTTCTTCAAGGTTGAAGCGTTCTTCTACAGTATCAGTTTTTATATTTAGGTTTCCATCTGTTCTCTCCTTTATAGATAGGTGAATTTGAATTCTAAATCCAACATGGTTTGTAGTAGCTCTTTGAAACTTGACAAAATAAAGGAGTTCTCAGTTTTTTCTCTACGGTTTGTTTCCTCTTCAAGTAGCCCTAGGCACAGACTGTGGAAAAGCACTTTCATTGAGAGGGGTTGCCAAGCTTCGAAGAAATAACGAGTGTCCAAAATACCAGCAAATATTTTTTCACCCAATCTTAATGATACCTGGTGCTAATGATCAGTACACAAATCCCACTTGGCTCACCAAATTTTGTTCTTCTAGGTTGAAGCGTTCGTCTACAGTAGCAGTTTTTATATTTAGGTTTCCTTCTGTTCTCTCATATATAGATAGATGAATTTGGAACTCTAAATCCAACATGGTTTGTAGTAGCTCGTTGAAACTTGACAAAATAAAGGAGTTCTCAGTTTTGTCTCTTTGGTTTGTTTCCTCTTCAAGTAGCCCTAGGCACAGACTGTCGAAAAGCACTTTCATTGAGAGGGGTTGCCAAGCTCCTAAGAAATTACGAGTTTTCGAAATACCAGCAAATATTTTTTCATCCAATCTTGATGATACTTGGTGGTAATGATCAGTACACAAATCCCACGTGGCTCACCAAATTTTGTTCTTCTAGGTTGAAGCATTCGTCTACAGTAACAGTTTTTTTATATATTTTACCCTCTGTTCTCTTCTGTATAGATAGATGAATTTGGAACTCTAAATCCAACATGGTTTGTAATAGCTCTTTGAAACTTGACAAAATAAAGGAGTTCTCCGTTTTGTCTCTATGGTTTGTTTCCTCTTCAAGTAGCCCTAGGCACAGATTGTGGAAAGCACTTTCATTGAAAGGGGTTGCCAAGCATCCAAGAAATTACGGGTTTCCGAAATACCAGCAAATATTTTTTCACCCAATATTGATGATACGTGGTGGTAAGGAAAAGTACACAAATCCCACTTGGCTCACCAAATTTTGTTTTGCTAGTTTGATGCCTTCATATACAGTAGCAGTTTTTATTTTCAGGTTTCACTCTGTTCTTTCCTATATAGATAGATGAATTTGGAACTCTAAATCCAACATGGTTTGTAGAAGCTCTTTGAAACTTGACAAAATAAAGGAGTTCTCAGTTTTGTCTTAATGGTTTGTTTCCTCTTCAAGTAGCCCTAGGCATAGACTTTGAAAAGCACTTTCATTGAGAGGGGTTGCCAAGCTTCTAAGAAATAACAAGTTTCCGAAATACCTGCAAATATTTTTTCACCCAATCTTGATGATACTTGGTGGTAATGATCAGTACACAAACTCCACTTGGCTCACCAAATTTTGTTCTTCTAGATTTAAGCGTTCGTCTACAGTAGAAGTTTTTATATTTAGGTTTCACTCTGTTCTCTCCTATATAGATAGATGAATTTGGAACTCTAAATCCAACATGGTTTGTAGTAGCTCTTTGAAACTTGACAAAATAAAGGAGTTCTCAGTTATGTCTCTATGGTATTTTTCCTCTTTAAGTACCCCTAGGCACAGACTCGGGAAGAGCAATTTCATTGAAAGGGTTTGCCAAGCTTCCAAGAAATAACGAGTTTCCGAAATACCAGCAAATATATTTTCACCCAATCTTGATGATACTTGGTGGTAATGATCGGTACACAAATCCCACTTGACTCACCAAATTTTGTTCTTCTAGTTTGAAGCGTTCGTCTACAGTAGCAGTTTTTATATTTAGGTTTCCCTCTGTTCTCTCCTATATAGATAGGTGAATTTGAACTCTAAATCCAACATGGTTTTTAGTAGCTCTTTGAAACTTCACAAAATTAAGGAGTTCTCAGTTTTGTCTCTATGGTTTGTTTCCTCTTCAATAGCCCTTGGCACAGACTGTGGAAAAGTACTTTCATTGAGAGGGGTTTCCAAGCTTCTAAGAAATAACGAGTTTCCGAAATACCAGCAAATATTTTTTCACCCAATCTTGATGATACTTGGTGGTAATGATCGGTACACAAATCCCACTTGACTTACCAAATTTTGTTCTTCTAGGTTGAAGCGTTCTTCTACAGTTGCAGTTTTTATATTTAGGTTTCCCTCTGTTCTCTCCTATATAGATAGATGAATTTGAACTCTAAATCCAACATGGTTTGTAGTAGTTCTTTGAAACTTGACAAAATAAAGGAGTTCTCAGTTTTGTCTTTATGGTTTGTTTCCTCTTTAAGTAGCCCTAGGCACAGACGCTGGAAAAGCACTTTCATTGAAAGGGGTTGCCAAGCTTCCAAGAAATAACGAGTTTCCGAAATACCAGTAAATATTTTGTCACCCAATCTTGATGATACTTGATGGTAATGATCGGTACACAAATCCCACTTGACTCACCAAATTTTGTTCTTCTAGGTTGAAGCGTTCGCCTACAGTAGCAGTTTTTATATTTAGGTTTCCCTCTGTTCTCTCCTATATAGATAGATGAATTTGAACTCTAAATCCAACATGGTTTGTAATAGCTCTTTGAAACTTGACAAAATAAAGGAGTTCTCAGTTTTGTCTCTGTGGTTTGTTTCCTCTTCATGTAGCCCTAGGCACAGACTGTGGAAAAGCCCTTTCATTGAGAAGGGTTGCCAAGCTTCTAAGAAATAACGAGTTTCCGAAATACCAGCAAATATTTTTTCACCCAATCTTGATGATACTTGTTGCTAATGATCAGTACACAAATCCCTCTTGGCTCACCAAATTTTGTTCTTCTAGGTTGAAGCGTTTGTCTACAGTAGCAGTTTTTATCTTTAGGTTTCCCTCTGTTCTCTCATATATAGATAGATGAATTTGGAACTCTAAATCCAACATGGTTTGTAGTAGCTCTTTGAAACTTGACAAAATAAAGGAGTTCTCAGTTTTGTCTCTATGGTTTGTTTTCTCTTCAAGTAGCCCTAGGCAAAGACTCTGGAAAAGCACTTTCATTGAAAGGGGTTGCCAAGCATCCAAGAAATTACGTGTTTCCAAAATACCAGCAAATATTTTTTCACCCAATCTTGATGATACGTGGTGGTAATGATCAATACACAAATCCCACTTGGCTCACCAAATTTTGGTCTTCTAGGTTGAAGCGTTCGTTTACAGTAGCTGTTTTTATATTTAGGATTCCCTCTGTTCTCTCATATAGATAGATGAATTTGGAACTCTAATTCCAACATAGTTTTTAGTAGCTCTTTGAAACTTGACAAAATAAAGGAGTTCTCAGTTTTGTCTTTATGGTTTGTTTCCTCTTCATGTAGCCCTAGGCACAGACTCTGGAAAAGCACTTTCATTGAGAGCTGTTGCCAAGCTTATAAGAAATAACGAGTTTCCGAAATACCAGCCAGTATTTTTCCACCCAATCTTGATGATACTTGGTGCTAATGATCAGTACACAAATCCCACTTGGATCACCAAATTTTGTTCTTCTAGGTTGAAGCGTTCGTCTACAATAGCAGTTTTTATATTTAGGTTTCCCTCTGTTCTCTCCTATATAGATAGATGAATTTGGAACTCTAAATCCAACATGGTTTGTAGTAGCTCTTTGAAACTTGACAAAATAAAGGAGTTCTCAGTTTTGTCTCTATGGTTTGTTTCCTCTTCAAGTAGCCCTAGGCACAGACTGTGGAAAAGCACTTTCATTGAGAGGGGTTGCCAAGCTTTTAAGAAATAACGAGTTTCCGAAATACCAGCAAATATTTTTTCACCCAATCTTGATGATACTTGGTGGTAATGATCAGTACACAAATCCCACTTGGCTCACTAAATTTTGTTCTTCTAGGTTGAAGCGTTCGTCTACAATAGCAGTTTTTATATTTAGGTTTCCCTCTGTTCTCTCCTATATAGATAGATGAATTTGGAACTCTAAATCCAACATGGTTTGTAGTAGCTCTTTGAAACTTGACAAAATAAAGGAGTTCTCAGTTTTGTCTCTATGGTTTGTTTCCTCTTCAAGTAGTCCTAGGCACAGACTGTGGAAAACCACTTTCATTGAGAGGGGTTGCCAAGCTTCTAAGAAATTACGAGTTTCCGAAATAAAAGCATATTTTTTCACCCAATCTTGATGATACTTGGTGGTAATGATCAGTACACAAATCCCACTTGGCTCACCAAATTTTGTTCTTCTAGGTTGAAGCGTTCGTCTACAGTAGCAGTTTTTATATTTAGGTTTCCCTCTGTTCTCTCCTATATAGATAGATGAATTTGGAACTCTAAATCCAACATGGTTTGTAGTAGCTCTTTGAAACTTGACAAAATAAAGGAGTTCTCAGTTTTGTCTCTATGGTTTGTTTCCTCTTCAAGTAGCCCTAGGCACAGACTGTGGAAAAGCACTTTCATTGAGAGGGGTTGCCAAGCTTCTTAGAAATTAAGAGTTTCCGAAATACCAGCAAATATTTTTTCACCCAATCTTGATGATACTTGGTGCTAATGATCAGTACACAAATCCCACTTGGCTCACCTATTTTGTTCTTCTAGGTTGAAGCGTACGTCTTCAGTAGCAGTTTTTATATTTAGGTTTCCTTCTGTTCTCTCCTATATAGATAGATGAATTTGTAACTCTAAATTCAACATTTTTTGTAGCAGCTCTATGAAACTTGACAAAATAAAGGTGTTCTCAGTTTTGTCTCTATGGTTTGTTTCCTCTTCAAGTAGCCCTAGGCACAGACTGTGTAAAAGCACTTTCATTGAGAGGGGTTGCCAAGCTTCTGAGAAATAACGAGTTTCAGAAATACAAGCACATATTTTTTCACCCAATCTTGATGATATTCGGTGGTAATGATCAGTAAACAAATCCCACTTGGCTCACCAAATTTTGTTCTTCTAGGTTGAAGCGTTCGTCTACAGTAGCAGTTTTTATATTTAGGTTTCCCTCTGTTCTCTCCTATATAGATAGATGAATTTGGAACTCTAAATCCAACATGGTTTGTAGTAGCTCTTTGAAACTTGACAAAATAAAGGAGTTCTCAGTTTTGTCTCTATGGTTTGTTTCCTCTTCAAGTAGCCCTAGGCACAGACTGTGGAAAAGCACTTTCATTGAGAGGGGTTGCCAAGCTTTTAAGAAATAACGAGTTTCCGAAATACCAGCAATTATTTTTTCACCCAATCTTGATGATACTTGGTGGTAATGATCAGTACACAAATCCCACTTGGCTCACTAAATTTTGTTCTTCTAGGTTGAAGCGTTCGTCTACAATAGCAGTTTTTATATTTAGGTTTCCCTCTGTTCTCTCCTATATAGATAGATGAATTTGGAACTCTAAATCCAACATGGTTTGTAGTAGCTCTTTGAAACTTGACAAAATAAAGGAGTTCTCAGTTTTGTCTCTATGGTTTGTTTCCTCTTCAATTAGTCCTAGGCACAGACTTTGGAAAACCACTTTCATTGAGAGGGGTTGCCAAGCTTCTAAGAAATTACGAGTTTCCGAAATACCAGCATATTTTTTCACCCAATCTTGATGATACTTGGTGGTAATGATCAGTACACAAATCCCACTTGGCTCACCAAATTTTGTTCTTCTAGGTTGAAGCGTTCGTCTACAGTAGCAGTTTTTATATTTAGGTTTCCCTCTGTTCTCTCCTATATAGATAGATGAATTTGGAACTCTAAATCCAACATGGTTTGTAGTAGCTCTTTGAAACTTGACAAAATAAAGGAGTTCTCAGTTTTGTCTCTATGGTTTGTTTCCTCTTCAAGTAGCCCTAGGCACAGACTGTGGAAAAGCACTTTCATTGAGAGGGGTTGCCAAGCTTCTTAGAAATTAAGAGTTTCCGAAATACCAGCAAATATTTTTTCACCCAATCTTGATGATACTTGGTGCTAATGATCAGTACACAAATCCCACTTGGCTCACCTATTTTGTTCTTCTAGGTTGAAGCGTACGTCTTCAGTAGCAGTTTTTATATTTAGGTTTCCTTCTGTTCTCTCCTATATAGATAGATGAATTTGTAACTCTAAATTCAACATTTTTTGTAGCAGCTCTATGAAACTTGACAAAATAAAGGTGTTCTCAGTTTTGTCTCTATGGTTTGTTTCCTCTTCAAGTAGCCCTAGGCACAGACTGTGTAAAAGCACTTTCATTGAGAGGGGTTGCCAAGCTTCTGAGAAATAACGAGTTTCAGAAATACAAGCAAATATTTTTTCACCCAATCTTGATGATATTTGGTGGTAATGATCAGTAAACAAATCCCACTTGGCTCACCAAATTTTGTTCTTCTAGGTTGAAGCGTTCGTCTACAGTAGCAGTTTTTATATTTAGGTTTCCCTCTGTTCTCTCCTATATAGATAGATGAATTTGGAACTCTAAATCCAACATGGTTTGTAGTAGCTCTTTGAAACTTGACAAAATAAAGGAGTTCTCAGTTTTGTCTCTATGGTTTGTTTCCTCTTCAAGTAGCCCTAGGCACAGACTGTGGAAAAGCACTTTCATTGAGAGGGTTTGCCAAGCTTCTAAGAAATTACGAGTTTCCGAAATACCAGCAAATATTTTTTCACCCAATCTTGATGATACTTGGTGGTAATGATCAGTACACAAACTCCACTTGGCTCACCAAATTTTGTTCTTCTAGATTTAAGCGTTCGTCTACAGTAGAAGTTTTTATATTTAGGTTTCACTCTGTTCTCTCCTATATAGATAGATGAATTTGGAACTCTAAATCCAACATGGTTTGTAGTAGCTCTTTGAAACTTGACAAAATAAAGGAGTTCTCAGTTATGTCTCTATGGTATTTTTCCTCTTTAAGTACCCCTAGGCACAGACTCGGGAAGAGCAATTTCATTGAAAGGGTTTGCCAAGCTTCCAAGAAATAACGAGTTTCCGAAATACCAGCAAATATATTTTCACCCAATCTTGATGATACTTGGTGGTAATGATCGGTACACAAATCCCACTTGACTCACCAAATTTTGTTCTTCTAGTTTGAAGCGTTCGTCTACAGTAGCAGTTTTTATATTTAGGTTTCCCTCTGTTCTCTCCTATATAGATAGGTGAATTTGAACTCTAAATCCAACATGGTTTTTAGTAGCTCTTTGAAACTTCACAAAATTAAGGAGTTCTCAGTTTTGTCTCTATGGTTTGTTTCCTCTTCAATAGCCCTTGGCACAGACTGTGGAAAAGTACTTTCATTGAGAGGGGTTTCCAAGCTTCTAAGAAATAACGAGTTTCCGAAATACCAGCAAATATTTTTTCACCCAATCTTGATGATACTTGGTGGTAATGATCGGTACACAAATCCCACTTGACTTACCAAATTTTGTTCTTCTAGGTTGAAGCGTTCTTCTACAGTTGCAGTTTTTATATTTAGGTTTCCCTCTGTTCTCTCCTATATAGATAGATGAATTTGAACTCTAAATCCAACATGGTTTGTAGTAGTTCTTTGAAACTTGACAAAATAAAGGAGTTCTCAGTTTTGTCTTTATGGTTTGTTTCCTCTTTAAGTAGCCCTAGGCACAGACGCTGGAAAAGCACTTTCATTGAAAGGGGTTGCCAAGCTTCCAAGAAATAACGAGTTTCCGAAATACCAGTAAATATTTTGTCACCCAATCTTGATGATACTTGATGGTAATGATCGGTACACAAATCCCACTTGACTCACCAAATTTTGTTCTTCTAGGTTGAAGCGTTCGCCTACAGTAGCAGTTTTTATATTTAGGTTTCCCTCTGTTCTCTCCTATATAGATAGATGAATTTGAACTCTAAATCCAACATGGTTTGTAATAGCTCTTTGAAACTTGACAAAATAAAGGAGTTCTCAGTTTTGTCTCTGTGGTTTGTTTCCTCTTCATGTAGCCCTAGGCACAGACTGTGGAAAAGCCCTTTCATTGAGAAGGGTTGCCAAGCTTCTAAGAAATAACGAGTTTCCGAAATACCAGCAAATATTTTTTCACCCAATCTTGATGATACTTGTTGCTAATGATCAGTACACAAATCCCTCTTGGCTCACCAAATTTTGTTCTTCTAGGTTGAAGCGTTTGTCTACAGTAGCAGTTTTTATCTTTAGGTTTCCCTCTGTTCTCTCATATATAGATAGATGAATTTGGAACTCTAAATCCAACATGGTTTGTAGTAGCTCTTTGAAACTTGACAAAATAAAGGAGTTCTCAGTTTTGTCTCTATGGTTTGTTTTCTCTTCAAGTAGCCCTAGGCAAAGACTCTGGAAAAGCACTTTCATTGAAAGGGGTTGCCAAGCATCCAAGAAATTACGTGTTTCCAAAATACCAGCAAATATTTTTTCACCCAATCTTGATGATACGTGGTGGTAATGATCAGTACACAAATCCCACTTGGCTCACCAAATTTTGGTCTTCTAGGTTGAAGCGTTCGTCTACAGTAGCTGTTTTTATATTTAGGATTCCCTCTGTTCTCTCATATAGATAGATGAATTTGGAACTCTAATTCCAACATAGTTTTTAGTAGCTCTTTGAAACTTGACAAAATAAAGGAGTTCTCAGTTTTGTCTTTATGGTTTGTTTCCTCTTCATGTAGCCCTAGGCACAGACTCTGGAAAAGCACTTTCATTGAGAGCTGTTGCCAAGCTTATAAGAAATAACGAGTTTCCGAAATACCAGCCAGTATTTTTCCACCCAATCTTGATGATACTTGGTGCTAATGATCAGTACACAAATCCCACTTGGATCACCAAATTTTGTTCTTCTAGGTTGAAGCGTTCGTCTACAATAGCAGTTTTTATATTTAGGTTTCCCTCTGTTCTCTCCTATATAGATAGATGAATTTGGAACTCTAAATCCAACATGGTTTGTAGTAGCTCTTTGAAACTTGACAAAATAAAGGAGTTCTCAGTTTTGTCTCTATGGTTTGTTTCCTCTTCAAGTAGCCCTAGGCACAGACTGTGGAAAAGCACTTTCATTGAGAGGGGTTGCCAAGCTTTTAAGAAATAACGAGTTTCCGAAATACCAGCAAATATTTTTTCACCCAATCTTGATGATACTTGGTGGTAATGATCAGTACACAAATCCCACTTGGCTCACTAAATTTTGTTCTTATAGGTTGAAGCGTTCGTCTACAATACCAGTTTTTATATTTAGGTTTCCCTCTGTTCTCTCCTATATAGATAGATGAATTTGGAACTCTAAATCCAACATGGTTTGTAGTAGCTCTTTGAAACTTGACAAAATAAAGGAGTTCTCAGTTTTGTCTCTATGGTTTGTTTCCTCTTCAAGTAGTCCTAGGCACAGACTGTGGAAAACCACTTTCATTGAGAGGGGTTGCCAAGCTTCTAAGAAATTACGAGTTTCCGAAATAAAAGCATATTTTTTCACCCAATCTTGATGATACTTGGTGGTAATGATCAGTACACAAATCCCACTTGGCTCACCAAATTTTGTTCTTCTAGGTTGAAGCGTTCGTCTACAGTAGCAGTTTTTATATTTAGGTTTCCCTCTGTTCTCTCCTATATAGATAGATGAATTTGGAACTCTAAATCCAACATGGTTTGTAGTAGCTCTTTGAAACTTGACAAAATAAAGGAGTTCTCAGTTTTGTCTCTATGGTTTGTTTCCTCTTCAAGTAGCCCTAGGCACAGACTGTGGAAAAGCACTTTCATTGAGAGGGGTTGCCAAGCTTCTTAGAAATTAAGAGTTTCCGAAATACCAGCAAATATTTTTTCACCCAATCTTGATGATACTTGGTGCTAATGATCAGTACACAAATCCCACTTGGCTCACCTATTTTGTTCTTCTAGGTTGAAGCGTACGTCTTCAGTAGCAGTTTTTATATTTAGGTTTCCTTCTGTTCTCTCCTATATAGATAGATGAATTTGTAACTCTAAATTCAACATTTTTTGTAGCAGCTCTATGAAACTTGACAAAATAAAGGTGTTCTCAGTTTTGTCTCTATGGTTTGTTTCCTCTTCAAGTAGCCCTAGGCACAGACTGTGTAAAAGCACTTTCATTGAGAGGGGTTGCCAAGCTTCTGAGAAATAACGAGTTTCAGAAATACAAGCACATATTTTTTCACCCAATCTTGATGATATTCGGTGGTAATGATCAGTAAACAAATCCCACTTGGCTCACCAAATTTTGTTCTTCTAGGTTGAAGCGTTCGTCTACAGTAGCAGTTTTTATATTTAGGTTTCCCTCTGTTCTCTCCTATATAGATAGATGAATTTGGAACTCTAAATCCAACATGGTTTGTAGTAGCTCTTTGAAACTTGACAAAATAAAGGAGTTCTCAGTTTTGTCTCTATGGTTTGTTTCCTCTTCAAGTAGCCCTAGGCACAGACTGTGGAAAAGCACTTTCATTGAGAGGGGTTGCCAAGCTTTTAAGAAATAACGAGTTTCCGAAATACCAGCAAATATTTTTTCACCCAATCTTGATGATACTTGGTGGTAATGATCAGTACACAAATCCCACTTGGCTCACTAAATTTTGTTCTTCTAGGTTGAAGCGTTCGTCTACAATAGCAGTTTTTATATTTAGGTTTCCCTCTGTTCTCTCCTATATAGATAGATGAATTTGGAACTCTAAATCCAACATGGTTTGTAGTAGCTCTTTGAAACTTGACAAAATAAAGGAGTTCTCAGTTTTGTCTCTATGGTTTGTTTCCTCTTCAATTAGTCCTAGGCACAGACTTTGGAAAACCACTTTCATTGAGAGGGGTTGCCAAGCTTCTAAGAAATTACGAGTTTCCGAAATACCAGCATATTTTTTCACCCAATCTTGATGATACTTGGTGGTAATGATCAGTACACAAATCCCACTTGGCTCACCAAATTTTGTTCTTCTAGGTTGAAGCGTTCGTCTACAGTAGCAGTTTTTATATTTAGGTTTCCCTCTGTTCTCTCCTATATAGATAGATGAATTTGGAACTCTAAATCCAACATGGTTTGTAGTAGCTCTTTGAAACTTGACAAAATAAAGGAGTTCTCAGTTTTGTCTCTATGGTTTGTTTCCTCTTCAAGTAGCCCTAGGCACAGACTGTGGAAAAGCACTTTCATTGAGAGGGGTTGCCAAGCTTCTTAGAAATTAAGAGTTTCCGAAATACCAGCAAATATTTTTTCACCCAATCTTGATGATACTTGGTGCTAATGATCAGTACACAAATCCCACTTGGCTCACCTATTTTGTTCTTCTAGGTTGAAGCGTACGTCTTCAGTAGCAGTTTTTATATTTAGGTTTCCTTCTGTTCTCTCCTATATAGATAGATGAATTTGTAACTCTAAATTCAACATTTTTTGTAGCAGCTCTATGAAACTTGACAAAATAAAGGTGTTCTCAGTTTTGTCTCTATGGTTTGTTTCCTCTTCAAGTAGCCCTAGGCACAGACTGTGTAAAAGCACTTTCATTGAGAGGGGTTGCCAAGCTTCTGAGAAATAACGAGTTTCAGAAATACAAGCAAATATTTTTTCACCCAATCTTGATGATATTTGGTGGTAATGATCAGTAAACAATACCACTTGGCTCACCAAATTTTGTTCTTCTAGGTTGAAGCGTTCGTCTACAGTAGCAGTTTTTATATTTAGGTTTCCCTCTGTTCTCTCCTATATAGATAGATGAATTTGGAACTCTAAATCCAACATGGTTTGTAGTAGCTCTTTGAAACTTGACAAAATAAAGGAGTTCTCAGTTTTGTCTCTATGGTTTGTTTCCTCTTCAAGTAGCCCTAGGCACAGACTGTGGAAAAGCACTTTCATTGAGAGGGTTTGCCAAGCTTCTAAGAAATTACGAGTTTCCGAAATACCAGCAAATATTTTTTCACCCAATCTTGATGATACTTGGTGGTAATGATCAGTACACAAACTCCACTTGGCTCACCAAATTTTGTTCTTCTAGATTTAAGCGTTCGTCTACAGTAGAAGTTTTTATATTTAGGTTTCACTCTGTTCTCTCCTATATAGATAGATGAATTTGGAACTCTAAATCCAACATGGTTTGTAGTAGCT
>NW_027516504.1:0-57973 GCF_048772815.1 Callospermophilus lateralis | reverse complement strand
AGTAACAGTGTGAATTTTTAGGTTTCACTCTGTTTTCTGCTATATAGATAGATGTGTTTGAAACTCTAAATCAAACACGGTTTGTGCTTGCTCCGTGAAACTTGACAAAATGAAGTAGTTCTAAGTTCTATCTCTATGGTTTGTTTCCTCTTGAAGTACCCCATGCAGAGACTGGCGAAGAACACTTTCGTTTGAAAGGGGTTGCCAAGCTTCCAAAAAACTACTAGTTTGCTGAAATCTCAGCAAACATTTTTTCACCAAATCTTGATGATACTTGGTGGTAATGATCAGTTCACTAGTCCCACTTGGCTGCCCAACTTTCACTCTTCTAGGTTCAAGCGTTGGTTTCCAGTAACACTTTGAATTTTTAGGTTTCACTCTGTTTTCTGTTATATAGATAGATGTGTTTGAAACTCTAAATCAAACACGGTTTGTGCTAGCTCCTTGAAACTTGACAAAATGAAGTAGTTCTAAGTTCTATCTCTATGGTTTGTTTCCTCTTGAAGTACCCCATGCCGAGACTGGCAAAAAACACTTTCGATTGAAAGGGGTTGCCAAGCTTCCAAAAAACTACTAGTTTGCTGAAATCTCAGCAAACATTTTTTCACTAAATCTTGATGATACTTGGTGGTAAAGATCAGTTCACTAATCCCACTTGGCTGCCCAACTTTCACTCTTCTAGGTTCAAGCGTTCGTTTCCAGTAACAGTTTGAATTTTTAGGTTTCACTCTGTTTTCTGCTATATAGATAGATGTGTTTGAAACTCTAAATCAAACACGGTTTGTGCTAGCTCCGTGAAACTTGACAAAATGAAGTAGTTCTAAGTTCTATCTCTATGGTTTGTTTCCTCTTGAAGTAGCCCATGCAGAGACTGGCGAAGAACACTTTCGTTTTAAAGGGGTTGCCAAGCTTCCAAAAAACTACTCGTTTGCTGAAATCTCAGCAAACATTTTTTCACCAAATCTTGATGATACTTGGTGGTAATGATCAGTTCACTAAGCCCACTTGGCTGCCCAATTTTCACTCTTCTAGGTTCAAGCGTTCGTTTCCAGTAACACTTTGAATTTTTAGGTTTCACTCTGTTTTCTGCTATATAGATAGATGTGTTTGAAACTCTAAATCAAACACGGTTTGTGCTAGCTCCTTGAAACTTGAGCAAATGAAGTAGTTCTAAGTTCTATCTCTATGGTTTGTTTCCTCTTGAAGTACCCCATGCAGAGACTGCCGAAAAACACTTTCATTTGAAAGGGGTTGCCAAGCTTCCAAAAAACTACTAGTTTGCTGAAATCTCAGCAAACATTTTTTCACCAAATCTTGATGATACTTGGTGGTAATGATCAGTTCACTAAGCCCACTTGGCTGCCCAACTTTCACTCTTCTAGGTTCAAGCCTTCGTTTCCAGTAACAGTGTGAATTTTAGGTTTCACTCTGTTTTCTGCTATATAGATAGATGTGTTTGAAACTCTAAATCAAACACGGTTTGTGCTTGCTCCGTGAAACTTGACAAAATGAAGTAGTTCTAAGTTCTATCTCTATGGTTTGTTTCCTCTTGAAGTACCCCATGCAGAGACTGGCGAAGAACACTTTCGTTTGAAAGGGGTTGCCAAGCTTCCAAAAAACTACTAGTTTGCTGAAATCTCAGCAAACATTTTTTCACCAAATCTTTATGATACTTGGTGGTAATGATCAGTTCACTAGTCCCACTTGGCTGCCCAACTTTCACTCTTCTAGGTTCAAGCGTTGGTTTCCAGTAACACTTTGAATTTTTAGGTTTCACTCTGTTTTCTGTTATATAGATAGATGTGTTTGAAACTCTAAATCAAACACGGTTTGTGCTAGCTCCTTGAAACTTGACAAAATGAAGTAGTTCTAAGTTCTATCTCTATGGTTTGTTTCCTCTTGAAGTACCCATGCCGAGACTGGCAAAAAACACTTTCGTTTGAAAGGGGTTGCCAAGCTTCCAAAAAACTACTAGTTTGCTGAAATCTCAGCAAACATTTTTTCACTAAATCTTGATGATACTTGGTGGTAAAGATCAGTTCACTAATCCCACTTGGCTGCCCAATTTTCACTCTTCTAGGTTCAAGCGTTCGTTTCCAGTAACAGTTTGAATTTTTAGGTTTCACTCTGTTTTCTGCTATATAGATAGATGTGTTTGAAACTCTAAATCAAACACGGTTTGTGCTAGCTCCGTGAAACTTGACAAAATGAAGTAGTTCTAAGTTCTATCTCTATGGTTTGTTTCCTCTTGAAGTACCCCATGCAGAGACTGGCGAAGAACACTTTCGTTTGAAAGGGGTTGCCAAGCTTCCAAAAAACTACTCGTTTGCTGAAATCTCAGCAAACATTTTTTCACCAAATCTTGATGATACTTGGTGGTAATGATCAGTTCACTAAGCCCACTTGGCTGCCCAACTTTCACTCTTCTAGGTTCAAGCCTTCGTTTCCAGTAACAGTGTGAATTTTTAGGTTTCACTCTGTTTTCTGCTATATAGATAGATGTGTTTGAAACTCTAAATCAAACACGGTTTGTGCTTGCTCCGTGAAACTTGACAAAATGAAGTAGTTCTAAGTTCTATCTCTATGGTTTGTTTCCTCTTGAAGTACCCCATGCAGAGACTGGCGAAGAACACTTTCGTTTGAAAGGGGTTGCCAAGCTTCCAAAAAACTACTAGTTTGCTGAAATCTCAGCAAACATTTTTTCACCAAATCTTGATGATACTTGGTGGTAATGATCAGTTCACTAGTCCCACTTGGCTGCCCAACTTTCACTCTTCTAGGTTCAAGCGTTGGTTTCCAGTAACACTTTGAATTTTTAGGTTTCACTCTGTTTTCTGTTATATAGATAGATGTGTTTGAAACTCTAAATCAAACACGGTTTGTGCTAGCTCCTTGAAACTTGACAAAATGAAGTAGTTCTAAGTTCTATCTCTATGGTTTGTTTCCTCTTGAAGTACCCCATGCCGAGACTGGCAAAAAACACTTTCGTTTGAAAGGGGTTGCCAAGCTTCCAAAAAACTACTAGTTTGCTGAAATCTCAGCAAACATTTTTCACTAAATCTTGATGATACTTGGTGGTAAAGATCAGTTCACTAATCCCACTTGGCTGCCCAACTTTCACTCTTCTAGGTTCAAGCGTTCGTTTCCAGTAACAGTTTGAATTTTTAGGTTTCACTCTGTTTTCTGCTATATAGATAGATGTGTTTGAAACTCTAAATCAAACACGGTTTGTGCTAGCTCCGTGAAACTTGACAAAATGAAGTAGTTCTAAGTTCTATCTCTATGGTTTGTTTCCTCTTGAAGTACCCCATGCAGAGACTGGCGAAGAACACTTTCGTTTGAAAGGGGTTGCCAAGCTTCCAAAAAACTACTCGTTTGCTGAAATCTCAGCAAACATTTTTTCACCAAATCTTGATGATACTTGGTGGTAATGATCAGTTCACTAAGCCCACTTGGCTGCCCAATTTTCACTCTTCTAGGTTCAAGCGTTCGTTTCCAGTAACACTTTGAATCTTTAGGTTTCACTCTGTTTTCTGTTATATAGATAGATGCGTTTGAAACTCTAAATCAAACACGGTTTGTGCTAGCTCCTTGAAACTTGACAAAATGAAGAAGTTCTAAGTTCTATTTCTATGGTTTGTTTCCTTTTGAAGTACCCCATGCAGAGACTGGCGAAAAACACTTTCGTTTGAAAGGGGTTGCCAAGCTTCCAAAAAACTACTCGTTTGCTGAAATCTCAGCAAACATTTTTTCACCAAATCTTGATGATACTTGGTGGTAATGATCAGTTCACTAATCCCACTTGGCTGCCCAACGTTCACTCTTCTAGGTTCAAGCCTTCGTTTCCAGTAACAGTGTGAATTTTTAGGTTTCACTCTGTTTTCTGCTATATAGATAGATGTGTTTGAAACTCTAAATCAAACACGGTTTGTGCTTGCTCCGTGAAACTTGACAAAATGAAGTAGTTCTAAGTTCTATCTCTATGGTTTGTTTCCTCTTGAAGTACCCCATGCAGAGACTGGCGAAGAACACTTTCGTTTGAAAGGGGTTGCCAAGCTTCCAAAAAACTACTAGTTTGCTGAAATCTCAGCAAACATTTTTTCACCAAATCTTGATGATACTTGGTGGTAATGATCAGTTCACTAGTCCCACTTGGCTGCCCAACTTTCACTCTTCTAGGTTCAAGCGTTGGTTTCCAGTAACACTTTGAATTTTTAGGTTTCACTCTGTTTTCTGTTATATAGATAGATGTGTTTGAAACTCTAAATCAAACACGGTTTTGTGCTAGCTCCTTGAAACTTGACAAAATGAAGTAGTTCTAAGTTCTATCTCTATGGTTTGTTTCCTCTTGAAGTACCCCATGCCGAGACTGGCAAAAACACTTTCGTTTGAAAGGGGTTGCCAAGCTTCCAAAAAACTACTAGTTTGCTGAAATCTCAGCAAACATTTTTTCACTAAATCTTGATGATACTTGGTGGTAAAGATCAGTTCACTAATCCCACTTGGCTGCCCAACTTTCACTCTTCTAGGTTCAAGCGTTCGTTTCCAGTAACAGTTTGAATTTTTAGGTTTCACTCTGTTTTCTGCTATATAGATAGATGTGTTTGAAACTCTAAATCAAACACGGTTTGTGCTAGCTCCGTGAAACTTGACAAAATGAAGTAGTTCTAAGTTCTATCTCTATGGTTTGTTTCCTCTTGAAGTACCCCATGCAGAGACTGGCGAAGAACACTTTCGTTTGAAAGGGGTTGCCAAGCTTCCAAAAACTACTCGTTTGCTGAAATCTCAGCAAACATTTTTTCACCAAATCTTGATGATACTTGGTGGTAATGATCAGTTCACTAAGCCCACTTGGCTGCCCAATTTTCACTCTTCTAGGTTCAAGCGTTCGTTTCCAGTAACACTTTGAATCTTTAGGTTTCACTCTGTTTTCTGTTATATAGATAGATGCGTTTGAAACTCTAAATCAAACACGGTTTGTGCTAGCTCCTTGAAACTTGACAAAATGAAGAAGTTCTAAGTTCTATTTCTATGGTTTGTTTCCTTTTGAAGTACCCCATGCAGAGACTGGCGAAAAACACTTTCGTTTGAAAGGGGTTGCCAAGCTTCCAAAAAACTACTCGTTTGCTGAAATCTCAGCAAACATTTTTTCACCAAATCTTGATGATACTTGGTGGTAATGATCAGTTCACTAATCCCACTTGGCTGCCCAACGTTCACTCTTCTAGGTTCAAGCCTTCGTTTCCAGTAACAGTGTGAATTTTTAGGTTTCACTCTGTTTTCTGCTATATAGATAGATTTGTTTGAAACTCTAAATCAAACACGGTTTGTGCTTGCTCCGTGAAACTTGACAAAATGAAGTAGTTCTAAGTTCTATCTCTATGGTTTGTTTCCTCTTGAAGTACCCCATGCAGAGACTGGCAAAGAACACTTTCGTTTGAAAGGGGTTGCCAAGCTTCCAAAAAACTACTAGTTTGCTGAAATCTCAGCAAACATTTTTTTCACCAAATCTTGATGATACTTGGTGGTAATGATCAGTTCACTAGTCCCACTTGGCTGCCCAACTTTCACTCTTCTAGGTTCAAGCGTTCGTTTCCAGTAACACTTTGAATTTTTAGGTTTCACTCTGTTTTCTGTTATATAGATAGATGTGTTTGAAACTCTAAATCAAACACGGTTTGTGCTAGCTCCTTGAAACTTGACAAAATGAAGTAATTCTTAGTTCTATCTCTATGGTTTGTTTACTCTTGAAGTACCCCATGCAGAGACTGGCGAAAAACACTTTCGTTTGATAGGGGTTGCCAAGCTTCCAAAAAACTACTAGTTTGCTGAAATCTCAGCAAACATTTTTTCACCAAATCTTGATGATACTTGGTGGTAATGATCAGTTCACTAATCCCACTTGGCTGCCCAACTTTCACTCTTCTAGGTTCAAGCGTTCGTTTCCAGTAACAGTTTGAATTTTTAGGTTTCACTCTGTTTTCTGCTATATAGATAGATGTGTTTGAAACTCTAAATCAAACACGGTTTGTGCTAGCTCCGTGAAACTTGACAAAATGAAGTAGTTCTAAGTTCTATCTCTATGGTTTGTTTCCTCTTGAAGTACCCCATGCAGAGACTGGCGAAGAACACTTTCGTTTGAAAGGGGTTGCCAAGCTTCCAAAAAACTACTAGTTTGCTGAAATCTCAGCAAACATTTTTTCACCAAATCTTGATGATACTTGGTGGTAATGATCAGTTCACTAATCCCACTTGGCTGCCCAACTTTCACTCTTCTAGGTTCAAGCGTTCGTTTCCAGTAACAGTTTGAATTTTTAGGTTTCACTCTGTTTTCTGTTATATAGATAGATGTGTTTGAAACTCTAAATCAAACACGGTTTGTGCTAGCTCCGTGAAACTTGACAAAATGAAGTAGTTCTAAGTTCTATCTCTATGGTTTGTTTCCTCTTGAAGTACCCCATGCAGAGACTGGCGAAGAACACTTTCGTTTGAAAGGGGTTGCCAAGCTTCCAAAAAACTACTCGTTTGCTGAAATCTCAGCAAACATTTTTTCACCAAATCTTGATGATACTTGGTGGTAATGATCAGTTCACTAAGCCCACTTGGCTGCCCAATTTTCACTCTTCTAGGTTCAAGCGTTCGTTTCCAGTAACACTTTGAATCTTTAGGTTTCACTCTGTTTTCTGTTATATAGATAGATGCGTTTGAAACTCTAAATCAAACACGGTTTGTGCTAGCTCCTTGAAACTTGACAAAATGAAGAAGTTCTAAGTTCTATTTCTATGGTTTGTTTCCTTTTGAAGTACCCCATGCAGAGACTGGCGAAAAACACTTTCGTTTGGAAAGGGGTTGCCAAGCTTCCAAAAAACTACTCGTTTGCTGAAATCTCAGCAAACATTTTTCACCAAATCTTGATGATACTTGGTGGTAATGATCAGTTCACTAATCCCACTTGGCTGCCCAACGTTCACTCTTCTAGGTTCAAGCCTTCGTTTCCAGTAACAGTGTGAATTTTTAGGTTTCACTCTGTTTTCTGCTATATAGATAGATTTGTTTGAAACTCTAAATCAAACACGGTTTGTGCTTGCTCCGTGAAACTTGACAAAATGAAGTAGTTCTAAGTTCTATCTCTATGGTTTGTTTCCTCTTGAAGTACCCCATGCAGAGGACTGGCAAAGAACACTTTCGTTTGAAAGGGGTTGCCAAGCTTCCAAAAAACTACTAGTTTGCTGAAATCTCAGCAAACATTTTTTCACCAAATCTTGATGATACTTGGTGGTAATGATCAGTTCACTAGTCCCACTTGGCTGCCCAACTTTCACTCTTCTAGGTTCAAGCGTTCGTTTCCAGTAACACTTTGAATTTTTAGGTTTCACTCTGTTTTCTGTTATATAGATAGATGTGTTTGAAACTCTAAATCAAACACGGTTTGTGCTAGCTCCTTGAAACTTGACAAAATGAAGTAATTCTTAGTTCTATCTCTATGGTTTGTTTACTCTTGAAGTACCCCATGCAGAGACTGGCGAAAAACACTTTCGTTTGATAGGGGTTGCCAAGCTTCCAAAAAACTACTAGTTTGCTGAAATCTCAGCAAACATTTTTTCACCAAATCTTGATGATACTTGGTGGTAATGATCAGTTCACTAATCCCACTTGGCTGCCCAACTTTCACTCTTCTAGGTTCAAGCGTTCGTTTCCAGTAACAGTTTGAATTTTAGGTTTCACTCTGTTTTCTGCTATATAGATAGATGTGTTTGAAACTCTAAATCAAACACGGTTTGTGCTAGCTCCGTGAAACTTGACAAAATGAAGTAGTTCTAAGTTCTATCTCTATGGTTTGTTTCCTCTTGAAGTACCCCATGCAGAGACTGGCGAAGAACACTTCGTTTGAAAGGGGTTGCCAAGCTTCCAAAAAACTACTAGTTTGCTGAAATCTCAGCAAACATTTTTTCAACCAAATCTTGATGATACTTGGTGGTAATGATCAGTTCACTAATCCCACTTGGCTGCCCAACTTTCACTCTTCTAGGTTCAAGCGTTCGTTTCCAGTAACAGTTTGAATTTTTAGGTTTCACTCTGTTTTCTGTTATATAGATAGATGTGTTTGAAACTCTAAATCAAACACGGTTTGTGCTAGCTCCGTGAAACTTGACAAAATGAAGTAGTTCTAAGTTCTATCTCTATGGTTTGTTTCCTCTTGAAGTACCCCATGCAGAGACTGGCGAAGAACACTTTCGTTTGAAAGGGGTTGCCAAGCTTCCAAAAAACTACTAGTTTGCTGAAATCTCAGCAAACATTTTTTCACCAAATCTTGATGATACTTGGTGGTAATGATCAGTTCACTAAGCCCCACTTGGCTGCCCAATTTTCACTCTTCTAGGTTCAAGCGTTCGTTTCCAGTAACACTTTGAATTTTTAGGTTTCACTCTGTTTTCTGCTATATAGATAGATGTGTTTGAAACTCTAAATCAAACACGGTTTGTGCTAGCTCCTTGAAACTTGAGCAAATGAAGTAGTTCTAAGTTCTATGTCTATGGTTTGTTTCCTCTTGAAGTACCCCATGCAGAGACTGGCGAAAAACACTTTCGTTTGAAAGGGGTTGCCAAGCTTCCAAAAAACTACTAGTTTGCTGAAATCTCAGCAAACATTTTTTCACCAAATCTTGATGATACTTGGTGGTAATGATCAGTTCACTAAGCCCACTTGGCTGCCCAACTTTCACTCTTCTAGGTTCAAGCGTTCGTTTCCAGTAACAGTGTGAATTTTTAGGTTTCACTCTGTTTTCTGCTATATAGATAGATGTGTTTGAAACTCTAAATCAAACACGGTTTGTGCTAGCTCCGTGAAACTTGACAAAATGAAGTAGTTCTAAGTTCTATCTCTATGGTTTGTTTCCTCTTGAAGTACCCCATGCAGAGACTGGCGAAGAACACTTTCGTTTGAAAGGGGTTGCCAAGCTTCCAAAAAACTACTCGTTTGCTGAAATCTCAGCAAACATTTTTTCACCAAATCTTGATGATACTTGGTGGTAATGATCAGTTCACTAATCCCACTTGGCTGCCCAACTTTCACTCTTCTAGGTTCAAGCGTTCGTTTCCAGTAACACTTTGAATTTTTAGGTTTCACTCTGTTTTCTGTTATATAGATAGATGTGTTTTGAAACTCTAAATCAAACACGGTTTGTGCTAGCTCCTTGAAACTTGACAAAATGAAGTAGTTCTAAGTTCTATCTCTATGGTTTGTTTCCTCTTGAAGTACCCCATGCAGAGACTGGCGAAAAACACTTTCGTTTGAAAGGGGTTGCCAAGCTTCCAAAAAACTACTAGTTTGCTGAAATCTCAGCAAACATTTTTTCACCAAATCTTGATGATACTTGGTGGTAAAGATCAGTTCACTATTCCCACTTGGCTGCCCAACTTTCACTCTTCTAGGTTCAAGCGTTCGTTTCCAGTAACAGTTTGAATTTTTAGGTTTCACTCTGTTTTCTGCTATATAGATAGATGTGTTTGAAACTCTAAATCAAACACGGTTTGTGCTAGCTCCGTGAAACTTGACAAAATGAAGTAGTTCTAAGTTCTATCTCTATGGTTTGTTTCCTCTTGAAGTACCCCATGCAGAATCTGGCGAAGAACACTTTCGTTTGAAAGGGGTTGCCAAGCTTCCAAAAAACTACTCGTTTGCTGAAATCTCAGCAAACATTTTTCACCAAATCTTGATGATACTTGGTGGTAATGATCAGTTCACTAAGCCCACTTGGCTGCCCAATTTTCACTCTTCTAGGTTCAAGCGTTCGTTTCCAGTAACACTTTGAATTTTTAGGTTTCACTCTGTTTTCTGTTATATAGATAGATGCGTTTGAAACTCTAAATCAAACACGGTTTGTGCTAGCTCCTTGAAACTTGACAAAATGAAGAAGTTCTAAGTTCTATTTCTATGGTTTGTTTCCTTTTGAAGTACCCCATGCAGAGACTGGCGAAAAACACTTTCGTTTGAAAGGGTTTCCAAGCTTCCAAAAAACTACTAGTTTGCTGAAATCTCAGCAAACATTTTTTCACCAAATCTTGATGATACTTGGTGGTTAATGATCATTTCACTAATCCCACTTGGCTGCCCAACTTTCACTCTTCTAGGTTCAAGCGTTCGTTTCCAGTAACAGTTTGAATTTTTAGGTTTCACTCTGTTTTCTGTTATATAGATAGATGTGTTTGAAACTCTAAATCAAACACGGTTTGTGCTAGCTCCTTGAAACTTGAGCAAATGAAGTAGTTCTAAGTTCTATGTCTATGGTTTGTTTCCTCTTGAAGTACCCCATGCAGAGACTGGCGAAAAACACTTTCGTTTGAAAGGGGTTGCCAAGCTTCCAAAAAACTACTAGTTTGCTGAAATCTCAGCAAACATTTTTTCACCAAATCTTGATGATACTTGGTGGTAATGATCAGTTCACTAAGCCCACTTGGCTGCCCAACTTTCACTCTTCTAGGTTCAAGCCTTCGTTTCCAGTAACAGTGTGAATTTTTAGGTTTCACTCTCTTTTCTGCTATATAGATAGATGTGTTTGAAACTCTAAATCAAACACGGTTTTGTGCTTGCTCCGTGAAACTTGACAAAATGAAGTAGTTCTAAGTTCTATCTCTATGGTTTGTTTCCTCTTGAAGTACCCCATGCAGAGACTGGCGAAGAACACTTTCGTTTGAAAGGGGTTGCCAAGCTTCCAAAAAACTACTAGTTTGCTGAAATCTCAGCAAATATTTTTTCACCAAATCTTGATGATACTTGGTGGTAATGATCAGTTCACTAATCCCACTTGGCTGCCCAACTTTCACTCTTCTAGGTTCAAGCGTTCGTTTCCAGTAACACTTTGAATTTTTAGGTTTCACTCTGTTTTCTGTTATATAGATAGATGTGTTTGAAACTCTAAAATCAAACACGGTTTGTGCTAGCTCCTTGAAACTTGACAAAATGAAGTAGTTCTAAGTTCTATCTCTATGGTTTGTTTCCTCTTGATGTACCCCAAGCAGAGACTGGCGAAAAACACTTTCGTTTGAAAGGGTTACCAAGCTTCCAAAAAACTACTAGTTTGCTGAAATCTCAGCAAACATTTTTTCACCAAATCTTGAGGATACTTGGTGGTAATGATCAGTTCACTAATCCCACTTGGCTGCCCAACTTTCACTCTTCTAGGTTCAAGCGTTCGTTTCCAGTAACAGTTTGAATTTTTAGGTTTCACTCTGTTTTCTGCTATATAGATAGATGTGTTTGAAACTCTAAATCAAACACGGTTTGTGCTAGCTCCGTGAAACTTGACAAAATGAAGTAGTTCTAAGTTCTATCTCTATGGTTTGTTTCCTCTTGAAGTACCCCATGCAGAGACTGGCAAAGAACACTTTCGTTTGAAAGGGGTTGCCAAGCTTCCAAAAAACTACTAGTTTGCTGAAATCTCAGCAAACATTTTTTCACCAAATCTTGATGATACTTGGTGGTAATGATCAGTTCACTGAGCCCACTTGGCTGCCCAATTTTCACTCTTCTAGGTTCAAGCGTTCGTTTCCAGTAACACTTTGAAATTTTAGGTTTCACTCTGTTGTCTGCTATATAGATAGATGTGTTTGAACTCTAAATCAAACACGGTTTGTGCTAGCTCCGTGAAACTTGACAAAATGAAGTAGTTCTAAGTTCTATCTCTATGGTTGGTTTCGTCTTGAAGTACCCCATGCAGAGACTGGCGAAGAACACTTTTGTTTGAAAGGGGTTGCCAAGCTTCCAAAAAACTACTCGTTTGCTGAAATCTCAGCAAACATTTTTTCACCAAATCTTGATGATACTTGGTGGTAATGATCAGTTCACTAAGCCCACTTGGCTGCCCAACTTTCACTCTTCTAGGTTCAAGCGTTCGTTTCCAGTAACAGTTTGAATTTTTAGGTTTCACTTTGTTTTCTGTTATATAGATAGATGCGTTTGAAACTCTAAATCAAACACGGTTTGTGCTAGCTCCTTGAAACTTGACAAAATGAAGTAGTTCTAAGTTCTATCTCTATGGTTTGTTTCCTCTTGAAGTACCCCATGCAGAGACTGGCGAAAAACACTTTCGTTTGAAAGTTGTTGCCAAGCTTCCAAAAAACTACTAGTTTGCTGAAATATCAGCAAACATTTTTTCACCAAATCTTGATGATACTTGGTGGTAATGATCAGTTCACTAATCCCACTTGGCTGCCCAACTTTCACTCTTCTAGGTTCAAGCGTTCGTTTCCAGTAACAGTTTGAATTTTTAGGTTTCACTCTGTTTTCTGTTATATAGATAGATGTGTTTGAAACTCTAAATCAAACACGGTTTGTGCTAGCTCCGTGAAACTTGACAAAATGAAGTAGTTCTAAGTTCTATCTCTATGGTTTGTTTCCTCTTGAAGTACCCCATGCAGAGACTGGCGAAGAACACTTTCGTTTTAAAGGGGTTGCCAAGCTTCCAAAAAACTATTAGTTTGCTGAAATCTCAGCAAACATTTTTTCACCAAATCTTGATGATACTTGGTGGTAATGATCAGTTCACTAAGCCCACTTGGCTGCCCAATTTTCACTATTCTAGGTTCAAGCGTTCGTTTCCAGTAACACTTTGAATTTTTAGGTTTCACTCTGTTTTCTGCTATATAGATAGATGTGTTTGAAACTCTAAATCAAACACGGTTTGTGCTAGCTCCTTGAAACTTGAGCAAATGAAGTAGTTCTAAGTTCTATCTCTATGGTTTGTTTCCTCTTGAAGTACCCCATGCAGAGACTGGCGAAAAACACTTTCATTTGAAAGGGGTTGCCAAGCTTCCAAAAAACTACTAGTTTGCTGAAATCTCAGCAAACATTTTTTCACCAAATCTTGATGATACTTGGTGGTAATGATCAGTTCACTAATCCCACTTGGCTGCCCAACTTTCACTCTTCTAGGTTCAAGCGTTCGTTTCCAGTAACACTTTGAATTTTTAGGTTTCACTCTGTTTTCTGTTATATAGATAGATGTGTTTGAAACTCTAAATCAAACACGGTTTGTGCTAGCTCCTTGAAACTTGACAAAATGAAGTAGTTCTAAGTTCTATCTCTATGGTTTGTTTCCTCTTGAAGTACCCCATGCAGAGACTGGCGAAAAACACTTTCGTTTGAAAGGGGTTGCCAAGCTTCCAAAAAACTACTAGTTTGCTGAAATCTCAGCAAACATTTTTTCACCAAATCTTGATGATACTTGGTGGTAATGATCAGTTCACTTAGCCCACTTGGCTGCCCAATTTTCACTCTTCTAGGTTCATGCGTTCGTTTCCAGTAACACTTTGAATTTTTAGGTTTCACTCTATTTTCTGCTATATAGATAGATGTGTTTGAAACTCTAAATCAAACACGGTTTGTGCTAGCTCCTTGAAACTTGAGCAAATGAAGAAGTTCTAAGTTCTATCTCTATGGTTTGTTTCCTCTTGAAGTACCCCATGCAGAGACTGGCGAAAAACACTTTCATTTGAAAGAGGTTGCCAAGCTTGCAAAAAACTACTAGTTTGCTGAAATCTCAGCAAACATTTTTCACCAAATCTTGATGATACTTGGTGGTAATGATCAGTTCACTAAGCCCACTTGGCTGCCCAATTTTCACTCTTCTAGGTTCAAGCGTTCGTTTCCAGTAACACTTTGAATTTTTAGGTTTCACTCTGTTTTCTACTATATAGATAGATGTGTTTGAAACTCTAAATCAAACACGGTTTGTGCTAGGTCCTTGAAACTTGAGCAAATGAAGTAGTTCTAAGTTCTATCTCTATGGTTTGTTTCCTCTTGAAGTACCCCATGCAGAGACTGGCGAAAAACACTTTCGTTTTAAAGGGGTTTCCAAGCTTCCAAAAAACTACTAGTTTGCTGAAATCTCAGCAAACATTTTTTCACCAAAACTTGATGATACTTGGTGGTAATGATCAGTTCACTAAGCCCACTTGGCTGCCCAATTTTTACTCTTCTAGGTTCAAGCGTTCGTTTCCAGTAACACTTTGAAATTTTAGGTTTCACTCTGTTTTCTGCTATATAGATAGATGTGTTTGAAACTCTAAATCAAACACGGTTTGTGCTAGCTCCTTGAAACTTGACAAAATGAAGTAGTTGTAAGTTCTATCTCTATGGTTTGTTTCCTCTTGAAGTACCCCATGCAGAGACTGGCGAAAAACACTTCCGTTTGAAAGGGGTTGCCAAGCTTCCAAAAAACTACTAGTTTGCTGAAATCTCAGCAAACATTTTTTCACCAAATCTTGATGATACTTGGTGGTAATGATCAGTTCACTAATCCCACTTGGCTGCCCAATTTTCACTATTCTAGGTTCAAGCGTTCGTTTCCAGTAACACTTTGAATTTTTAGGTTTCACTCTGTTTTCTGCTATATAGATAGATGTCTCGAAACTCTAAATCAAACACGGTTTGTGCTAGCTCCGTGAAACTTGACAAAATGAAGTAGTTCTAAGTTCTATCTCTATGGTTTGTTTCCTCTTGAAGTACCCCATGCAGAGACTGGCGAAAAACACTTTTGTATGAAAGGGGTTGCCAAGCTTCCAAAAAACTACTAGTTTGCTGAAATCTCAGCAAACATTTTTTCACCAAATCTTGATGATACTTGGTGGTAATGATCAGTTCACTAAGCCCACTTGGCTGCCCAATTTTTACTCTTCTAGGTTCAAGCGTTCGTTTCCAGTAACACTTTGAATTTTTAGGTTTCACTCTGTTTTCTGCTATATAGATAGATGTGTTTGAAACTCTAAATCAAACACGGTTTGTGCTAGCTCCTTGAAACTTTACCAAATGAAGTAGTCTCTATGGTTTGTTTCCTCTTGAAGTACACCATGCAGAGACTGGCGAAAAACACTTTCGTTTGAAAGGGGTGGCAAAGCTTCCAAAAAACTACTAGTTTGCTGAAATCTCAGCAAACCTTTTTTCACCAAATCTTGATGATACTTGGTGGTAATGATCAGTTCACTTGTCTCACTTGGCTGCCCAACTTTCACTCTTCTAGATTCAAGAGTTCGTTTCCAGTAACACTTGGAATTTTTAGGTTTCACTCTGTTTTCTGCTATATAGATAGATGTGTTTGAAACTCTAAATCAAACACGGTTTGTGCTAGCTCCGTGAAACTTGACAAAATGAAGTAGTCCTAAGTTCTATCTCTATGGTTTCTTTCCTCTTGAAGTACCCCATGCAGAGACTGGCGAAAAACACTTTCGTTTGAAAGGGGTTGCCAAGCTTCCAAAAAACTACTAGTTTGCTGAAATCTCAGCAAAACTTTTTTCACCAAAACTTGATGATACTTGGTGGTAATGATCAGTTCTCTAAGCCCACGTGGCTGCCCAATTTTTATTCTTCTAGGTTGAAGCATTCGTTTCCAGTAACAGTTTGAATTTTTAGGTTTCACTCTGTTTTCTCCTGCATAGATAGCTGTGTTTGGAATTCTAAATCAAATATGGTTTGTGCTAGCTCCTTGAAACTTGACCAAATGAAGTAGTTCTAAGTTCTATCTCTATGGTTTGTTTCCTCTTGAAGTACCCCATGCAGAGACTGGCGAAAAACACTTTTGTTTGAAAGGGGTTGCCAAGCTTCCAAAAAATTACTAGTTTGCTGAAATCTCAGCAAACCTTTTTTCACCAAATCTTGATGATACTTGGTGGTAATGATCAGTTCACTAAGCCCACTTGGCTGCCCAACTTTCACTCTTCTAGGTTCAAGCGTTCGTTTCCAGTAACACTTTGAATTTTTAGGTTTCACTCTGTTTTCTGCTATATAGATAGATGTGTTTGAAACTCTAAATCAAACACGGTTTGTGCTAGCTCCTTGAATCTTGACCAAATGAAGTAGTCCTAAGTTCTATCTCTATGTTTTGTTTCCTCTTGAAGTACCCCATGCAGAGACTGGCGAAAAACACTTTCGTTTGAAAGGGGTTGCCAGGCTTCCAAAAAACTACTAGTTTGCTGAAATCTCAGCAAACCTTTTTTCACCAAATCTTGATGATACTTGGTGGTAATGATCAGTTCACTAATCTCACTTGGCTGCCCAACTTTCACTCTTCTAGGATCAAGCGTTCGTTTCCAGTAACACTTTGAATTTTTAGGTTTCACTCTGTTTTCTGCTATATAGATAGATGTGTTTGAAACTCTAAATCAAACACGGTTTGTGCTAGCTCCTTGAAACTTTACCAAATGAAGTAGTTCTATGTTCCATCTCTATGGTTTGTTTCCTTTTGAAGTACACCATGCAGAGACTGGCGAAAAACACTTTCGTTTGAAAGGGGTGGCCAAGCTTCCAAAAAACTACTAGTTTGCTGAAATCTCAGCAAAACTTTTTTCACCAAAACTTGATGATACTTGGTGGTAATGATCAGTTCACAAAGCCCACTTGGCTGCCCAATTTTTACTCTTCTAGGTTCAAGCGTTCGTTTCCTGTAACACTTTGAACTTTTAGGTTTCACTCTGTTTTCTGCTATATAGATAGATGTGTTTGAAACTCTAAATCAAACACGGTTTGTGCTAGCTCCGTGAAACTTGACAAAATGAAGTAGTTCTAAGTTCTATCTCTATGGTTTGTTTCCTCTTGAAGTACCCCATGCAGAGACTGGCGAAAAACACTTTTGTATGAAAGGGGTTGCCAAGCTTCCAAAAAACTACTAGTTTGCTGAAATCTCAGCAAACATTTTTTCACCAAATCTTGATGATACTTGGTGGTAATGATCAGTTCACTAAGCCCACTTGGCTGCCCAATTTTTACTCTTCTAGGTTCAAGCGTTCGTTTCCAGTAACACTTTGAATTTTTAGGTTTCACTCTGTTTTCTGCTATATAGATAGATGTGTTTGAAACTCTAAATCAAACACGGTTTGTGCTAGCTCCTTGAAACTTTACCAAATGAAGTAGTCTCTATGGTTTGTTTCCTCTTGAAGTACACCATGCAGAGACTGGCGAAAAACACTTTCGTTTGAAAGGGGTGGCAAAGCTTCCAAAAAACTACTAGTTTGCTGAAATCTCAGCAAACCTTTTTTCACCAAATCTTGATGATACTTGGTGGTAATGATCAGTTCACTTGTCTCACTTGGCTGCCCAACTTTCACTCTTCTAGATTCAAGAGTTCGTTTCCAGTAACACTTGGAATTTTTAGGTTTCACTCTGTTTTCTGCTATATAGATAGATGTGTTTGAAACTCTAAATCAAACACGGTTTGTGCTAGCTCCGTGAAACTTGACAAAATGAAGTAGTCCTAAGTTCTATCTCTATGGTTTCTTTCCTCTTGAAGTACCCCATGCAGAGACTGGCGAAAAACACTTTCGTTTGAAAGGGGTTGCCAAGCTTCCAAAAAACTACTAGTTTGCTGAAATCGCAGCAAAACTTTTTTCACCAAAACTTGATGATACTTGGTGGTAATGATCAGTTCTCTAAGCCCACGTGGCTGCCCAATTTTTATTCTTCTAGGTTGAAGCATTCGTTTCCAGTAACAGTTTGAATTTTTAGGTTTCACTCTGTTTTCTCCTGCATAGATAGCTGTGTTTGGAATTCTAAATCAAATATGGTTTGTGCTAGCTCCTTGAAACTTGACCAAATGAAGTAGTTCTAAGTTCTATCTCTATGGTTTGTTTCCTCTTGAAGTACCCCATGCAGAGACTGGCGAAAAACACTTTTGTTTGAAAGGGGTTGCCAAGCTTCCAAAAAATTACTAGTTTGCTGAAATCTCAGCAAACCTTTTTTCACCAAATCTTGATGATACTTGGTGGTAATGATCAGTTCACTAAGCCCACTTGGCTGCCCAACTTTCACTCTTCTAGGTTCAAGCGTTCGTTTCCAGTAACACTTTGAATTTTTAGGTTTCACTCTGTTTTCTGCTATATAGATAGATGTGTTTGAAACTCTAAATCAAACACGGTTTGTGCTAGCTCCTTGAATCTTGACCAAATGAAGTAGTCCTAAGTTCTATCTCTATGTTTTGTTTCCTCTTGAAGTACCCCATGCAGAGACTGGCGAAAAACACTTTCGTTTGAAAGGGGTTGCCAGGCTTCCAAAAAACTACTAGTTTGCTGAAATCTCAGCAAACCTTTTTTCACCAAATCTTGATGATACTTGGTGGTAATGATCAGTTCACTAATCTCACTTGGCTGCCCAACTTTCACTCTTCTAGGATCAAGCGTTCGTTTCCAGTAACACTTTGAATTTTTAGGTTTCACTCTGTTTTCTGCTATATAGATAGATGTGTTTGAAACTCTAAATCAAACACGGTTTGTGCTAGCTCCTTGAAACTTTACCAAATGAAGTAGTTCTATGTTCCATCTCTATGGTTTGTTTCCTTTTGAAGTACACCATGCAGAGACTGGCGAAAAACACTTTCGTTTGAAAGGGGTGGCCAAGCTTCCAAAAAACTACTAGTTTGCTGAAATCTCAGCAAAACTTTTTTCACCAAAACTTGATGATACTTGGTGGTAATGATCAGTTCACAAAGCCCACTTGGCTGCCCAATTTTTACTCTTCTAGGTTCAAGCGTTCGTTTCCTGTAACACTTTGAACTTTTAGGTTTCACTCTGTTTTCTGCTATATAGATAGATGTGTTTGAAACTCTAAATCAAACACGGTTTTTGCTAGCTCCTTGAAACTTTACCAAATGAAGTAGTTCTATGTTCCATCTCTATGGTTTGTTTCCTCTTGAAGTACACCATGCAGAGACTGGCGAAAAACACTTTCGTTTGAAAGGGGTGGCCAAGCTTCCAAAAAACTACTAGTTTGCTGAAATCTCAGCAAAACTTTTTTCACCAAAACTTGATGATACTTGGTGGTAATGATCAGTTCACAAAGCCCACTCGGCTGCCCAATTTTTACTCTTCTAGGTTCAAGCGTTCGTTTCCTGTAACACTTTGAATTTTTAGGTTTCACTCTGTTTTCTGCTATATAGATAGATGTGTTTGAAACTCTAAATCAAACACGGTTTTTGCTAGCTCCTTGAAACTTTACCAAATGAAGTAGTTCTAAGTTCTATCTCTATGGTTTGTTTCCTCTTGAAGTACCCCATGCAGAGACTGGCGAAAAACACTTTCGTTTGAAAGGGGTTGCCAAGCTTCCAAAAAACTACTAGTTTGTTGAAATCTCAGCAAACATTTTTTCACCAAATCTTGATGATACTTGGTGGTAATGATCAGTTCACTAATCCCACTTGGCTACCCAATTTTTATTCTTCTAGGTTGAAGCATTCGTTTCCAGTAACAGTTTGAATTTTTAGGTTTCACTCTGTTTTCTGCTATATAGATAGATGTGTTTGAAACTCTAAATCAAACACGGTTTGTGCTAGCTCCTTGAATCTTGACCAAATGAAGTAGTCCTAAGTTCTATCTCTATGTTTTGTTTCCTCTTGAAGTACCCCATGCAGAGACTGGCGAAAAACACTTTCGTTTGAAAGGGGTTGCCAGGCTTCCAAAAAACTACTAGTTTGCTGAAATCTCAGCAAACCTTTTTTCACCAAATCTTGATGATACTTGGTGGTAATGATCAGTTCACTAATCTCACTTGGCTGCCCAACTTTCACTCTTCTAGGATCAAGCGTTCGTTTCCAGTAACACTTTGAATTTTTAGGTTTCACTCTGTTTTCTGCTATATAGATAGATGTGTTTGAAACTCTAAATCAAACACGGTTTGTGCTAGCTCCTTGAAACTTTACCAAATGAAGTAGTTCTATGTTCCATCTCTATGGTTTGTTTCCTTTTGAAGTACACCATGCAGAGACTGGCGAAAAACACTTTCGTTTGAAAGGGGTGGCCAAGCTTCCAAAAAACTACTAGTTTGCTGAAATCTCAGCAAAACTTTTTTCACCAAAACTTGATGATACTTGGTGGTAATGATCAGTTCACAAAGCCCACTTGGCTGCCCAATTTTTACTCTTCTAGGTTCAAGCGTTCGTTTCCTGTAACACTTTGAATTTTTAGGTTTCACTCTGTTTTCTGCTATATAGATAGATGTGTTTGAAACTCTAAATCAAACACGGTTTTTGCTAGCTCCTTGAAACTTTACCAAATGAAGTAGTTCTATGTTCCATCTCTATGGTTTGTTTCCTCTTGAAGTACACCATGCAGAGACTGGCGAAAAACACTTTCGTTTGAAAGGGGTGGCCAAGCTTCCAAAAAACTACTAGTTTGCTGAAATCTCAGCAAAACTTTTTTCACCAAAACTTGATGATACTTGGTGGTAATGATCAGTTCACAAAGCCCACTTGGCTGCCCAATTTTTACTCTTCTAGGTTCAAGCGTTCGTTTCCTGTAACACTTTGAATTTTTAGGTTTCACTCTGTTTTCTGCTATATAGATAGATGTGTTTGAAACTCTAAATCAAACACGGTTTTTGCTAGCTCCTTGAAACTTTACCAAATGAAGTAGTTCTATGTTCCATCTCTATGGTTTTATTTCCTCTTGAAGTACACCATGAAGAGACTGGCGAAAAACACTTTCGTTTGAAAGGGGTGGCCAAGCTTCCAAAAAACTACTAGTTTGCTGAAATCTCAGCAAAACTTTTTTCACCAAAACTTGATGATACTTGGTGGTAATGATCAGTTCACAAAGTCCACTTGGCTGCCCAATTTTTATTCTTCTAGGTTGAAGCATTCGTTTCCAGTAACAGTTTGAATTTTTAGGTTTCACTCTGTTTTCTCATACGTAGATAGCTGTGTTTGGAATTCTAAATCAAACACGGTTTGTGCTAGCTCCTTGAAACTTGACCAAATGAAGTAGTTCTAAGTTCTATCTCTATGGTTTGTTTCCTCTTGAAGTACCCCATGCAGAGACTGGCGAAAAACACTTTCGTTTGAAAGGGGTTGCCAAGCTTCCAAAAAACTACTAGTTTGTTGAAATCTCAGCAAACATTTTTTCACCAAATCTTGATGATACTTGGTGGTAATGATCAGTTCACTAATCCCACTTGGCTACCCAATTTTTATTCTTCTAGGTTGAAGCATTCGTTTCCAGTAACAGTTTGAATTTTTATTTTTCACTCTGTTTTCTCCTACATAGATAGCTGTGTTTGGAATTCTAAATCAAAAATGGTTTGTGCTAGCTCCTTGAAACTTGACCAATGAAGTAGTTCTAAGTTCTATCTCTATGGTTTGTTTCCTCTTGAAGTACCCCATGCAGAGACTGGTGAAAAACACTTTCATTTGAAAGGGGTTGCCAAGCTTCCAAAAAACTACTAGTTTGCTGAAATCTCAGCAAACATTTTTTCACCAAATCTTGATGATACTTGGTGGTAATGATCAGTTCACTAAGCCCACTTGGCTGCCCAATTTTTACTCTTCTAGGTTCAAGCGTTCGTTTCCAGTAACACTTTGAATTTTTAGGTTTCACTCTGTTTTCTGCTATATAGATAGATGTGTTTGAAACTCTAAATCAAACACGGTTTGTGCTAGCTCCTTGAAACTTGACCAAATGAAGTAGTCCTAAGTTCTATCTCTATGTTTTGTTTCCTCTTGAATTACAACATGCAGAGACTGGCGAAAAACACTTTCGTTTGAAAGGGGTTGCCAGGCTTCCAAAAAACTACTAGTTTGCTGAAATCACAGCAAACATTTTTTCACCAAATCTTGAAGATACTTGGTGGTAATGATCAGTTCACTAATCTCACTTGGCTGCCCAACTTTCACTCTTCTAGGTTCAAGCGTTCGTTTCCAGTAACACTTTGAATTTTTAGGTTTCACTCTGTTTTCTGCTATATAGATAGATGTGTTTGAAACTCTAAATCAAACACGGTTTGTGCTAGCTCCTTGAAACTTTACCAAATGATGTAGTTCTAAGTTCCATCTCTATGGTTTGTTTCCTCTTGAAGTACACCATGCAGAGATTGGCGAAAAACACTTTCGTTTGAAAGGGGTGGCCAAGCTTCCAAAAAACTACTAGTTTGCTGAAATCTCAGCAAAACTTTTTTCACCAAATCTTGATGATACTTGGTGGTAATGATCAGTTCCCAAAGCCCACTTGGCTGCCCAATTTTTACTCTTCTAGGTTCAAGCGTTCGTTTCCTGTAACACTTTGAATTTTTAGGTTTCACTCTGTTTTCTGCTATATAGATAGATGTGTTTGAAACACTAAATCAAACACGGTTTTTGCTAGCTTTTTGAAACTTTACCAAATGAAGTAGTTCTATGTTCCATCTCTATGGTTTGTTTCATCTTGAAGTACACCATGCAGAGACTGGCGAAAAACACTTTCGTTTGAAAGGGGTGGCCAAGCTTCCAAAAAACTACTAGTTTGCTGAAATCTCAGCAAACCTTTTTTCACCAAATCTTGATGATACTTGGTGGTAATGATCAGTTCACTAATCTCACTTGGCTGCCCAACTTTCACTCTTCTAGGTTCAAGCGTTCGTTTCCAGTAACACTTGGAATTTTTAGGTTTCACTCTGTTTTCTGCTATATAGATAGATGTGTTTGAAACTCTAAATAAAACACGGTTTGTGCTAGCTCCGTGAAACTTGACAAAATGAAGTATTCCTAAGTTCTATCTCTATGGTTTCTTTCCTCTTGAAGTACCCCATGCAGAGACTGGCGAAAAACACTTTCGTTTGAAAGGGGTTGCCAAGCTTCCAAAAAACTACTAGTTTGCTGAAATCTCAGCAAACCTTTTTTCACCAAATCTTGATGATACTTGGTGGTAATGATCAGTTCACTAAGCCCACTTGGCTGCCCAATTTTTATTCTTCTAGGTTGAAGCATTCGTTTCCAGTAACAGTTTGAATTTTTAGGTTTCACTCTGTTTTCTCCTGCATAGATAGCTGTGTTTGGAATTCTAAATCAAATATGGTTTGTGCTAGCTCCTTGAAACTTGACCAAATGAAGTAGTTCTAAGTTCTATCTCTATGGTTTGTTTCCTCTTGAAGTACCCCACGCAGAGACTGGCGAAAAACACTTTCGTTTGAAAGGTGTTGCCAAGCTTCCAAAAAACTACTAGTTTGCTGAAATCTCAGCAAACATTTTTTCACCAAATCTTGATGATACTTGGTGGTAATGATCAGTTCACTAAGCCCACTTGGCTGCCCAATTTTTACTCTTCTAGGTTCAAGGGTTCGTTTCCAGTAACACTTTGAATTTTTAAATTTCACTCTGTTTTCTGCTATATAGATAGATGTGTTTGAAACTCTAAATCAAACACTGTTTGTGCTAGCTCCTTGAAACTTTACCAAATGAAGTAGTCTCTATGGTTTGTTTCCTCTTGAAGTACCCCATGCAGAGACTGGCGAAAAACACTTTCATTTGAAAGGGGTGGCCAAGCTTCCAAAAAACTACTAGTTTGCTGAAATCTCAGCAAAACTTTTTTCACCAAATCTTGATGATACTTGGTGGTAATGATCAGTTCACTAATCCCACTTGGCTGCCCAATATTTATTCTTCTAGGTTGAAGCATTCGTTTCCAGTAACAGTTTGAATTTTTAGGTTTCACTCTGTTTTCTGCTATATAGATAGATGTGTTTGAAACTCTAAATCAAACACGGTTTGTGCTAGCTCCTTGAAACTTGACCAAATGAAGTAGTTCTAAGTTCTATCTCTATAGTTTGTTTCCTCTTGAAGTACCCCATGCAGAGACTGGCGAAAAACACTTTCGTTTTAAAGGGGTTGCCAAGCTTCCAAAAAATTACTAGTTTGCTGAAATCTCAGCAAACTTTTTTTCACATAATCTTGATGATACTTGGTGGTAATGATCAGTTCACTAATCCCACTTGGCTGCCCAACTTTCACTCTTCTAGGTTCAAGCGTTCGTTTCCAGTAACACTTTGAATTTTTAGGTTTCACTCTGTTTTCTGCTATATAGATAGCTGTGTTTGGAATTCTAACTCAAACACGGTTTGTGCTAGCTCCTTGAAACATGAACAAATGATGTAGTTCTAAGTTCTATCTCTATGGTTTGTTTCCTCTTGAAGTACCCCATGCAGAGACTGGCGAAAAACACTTTTGTTTGAAAGGGGTTGCCAAGCTTCCAAAAAACTACTAGTTTGCTGAAATCTCAGCAAACCTTTTTTCACCAAATCTTGATGATACTTGGTGGTAATGATCAGTTCACTAATCCCACTTGGCTGCCCAATTTTTATTCTTCTAGGTTGAAGCATTCGTTTCCAGTAACAGTTTGAATTTTTAGGTTTCACTCTGTTTTCTGCTATATAGATAGATGTGTTTGAAACTCTAAATCAAAAACGGTTTGTGCTAGCTCCTTGAAACTTGACAAAATGAAGTAGTTCTAAGTTCTATCTCTATGCTTTGTTTCCTCTTGAAGTACCCCATGTAGAGACTGGCGAAAAACACTTTTGTTTGAAAGGGGTTGCCAAGCTTCCAAAAAACTACTACTTTGCTGAAATCTCAGCAAACATTTTTTCACCAAATCTTGATGATACTTGGTGGTAATGATCAGTTCAGTAAGTCCACTTGGCTGCCCAATTTTTACTATTCTAGGTTCAAGCGTTCGTTTCCTGTAACACTTTGAATTTTTAGGTTTCACTCTGTTTTCTGATATATAGATAGATGTGTTTGAAACTCTAAATCAAACACGGTTTGTGCTAGCTCCTTGAAACTTTACCAAATGAAGTAGTTCTATGTTCCATCTCTATGGTTTGTTTCCTCTTGAAGTACACCATGCAGAGAGTGGCGAAAAACACTTTCGTTTAAAAGGGGTGGCCAAGCTTCCAAAAAACTACTAGTTTGCTGAAATCTCAGCAAAACTTTTTTCACCAAATCTTGATGATACTTGGTGGTAATGATCAGTTCACTAATCCCACTTGGCTGCCCAATTTTTATTCTTCTAGGTTGAAGCATTCGTTTCCAGTAACAGTTTGAATTTTTAGGTTTCACTCTGTTTTCTCATACATAGATAGCTGTGTTTGGAATTCTAAATCAAACACGGTTTGTGCTAGCTCCTTGAAACTTGACCAAATGAAGTAGTTCTAAGTTCTATCTCTATGGTTTGTTTCCTCTTGAATTACCCCATGCAGAGCCTGGCGAAAAACACTTTCGTTTGAAAGGGGTTGCCAAGCTTCCAAAAACTATTGGTTTGCTGAAATCTCAGCAAACATTTTTTCACATAATCTTGATGATACTTGGTGGTCATGATCAGTTCACTAATCCCACTTGACTGCCCAACTTTCACTCTTCTCGGTTCAAGCGTTCGTTTCCAGTAACACTTTGAATTTTTAGGTTTCACTCTGTTTTCTGCTATATAGATAGATGTGTTTGAAACTCTAAATCAAACACGGTTTGTGCTAGCTCCTTGAAACTTGACCAAATGAAGTAGTTCTAAGTTCTATCTCTATGGTTTGTTTCCTCTTGAAGTACCCCACGCAGAGACTGGCGAAAAACACTTTCGTTTGAAAGGTGTTGCCAAGCTTCCAAAAAACTACTAGTTTGCTGAAATCTCAGCAAACATTTTTTCACCAAATCTTGATGATACTTGGTGGTAATGATCAGTTCACTAAGCCCACTTGGCTGCCCAATTTTTACTCTTCTAGGTTCAAGCGTTCGTTTCCAGTAACACTTTGAATTTTTAAATTTCACTCTGTTTTCTGCTATATAGATAGATGTGTTTGAAACTCTAAATCAAACACTGTTTGTGCTAGCTCCTTGAAACTTTACCAAATGAAGTAGTCTCTATGGTTTGTTTCCTCTTGAAGTACCCCATGCAGAGACTGGCGAAAAACACTTTCATTTGAAAGGGGTGGCCAAGCTTCCAAAAAACTACTAGTTTGCTGAAATCTCAGCAAAACTTTTTTCACCAAATCTTGATGATACTTGGTGGTAATGATCAGTTCACTAATCCCACTTGGCTGCCCAATATTTATTCTTCTAGGTTGAAGCATTCGTTTCCAGTAACAGTTTGAATTTTTAGGTTTCACTCTGTTTTCTGCTATATAGATAGTTGTGTTTGAAACTCTAAATCAAACACGGTTTGTGCTAGCTCCTTGAAACTTGACCAAATGAAGTAGTTCTAAGTTCTATCTCTATAGTTTGTTTCCTCTTGAAGTACCCCATGCAGAGACTGGCGAAAAACACTTTCGTTTGAAAGGGGTTGCCAAGCTTCCAAAAAATTACTAGTTTGCTGAAATCTCAGCAAACTTTTTTTCACATAATCTTGATGATACTTGGTGGTAATGATCAGTTCACTAATCCCACTTGGCTGCCCAACTTTCACTCTTCTAGGTTCAAGTGTTCGTTTCCAGTAACACTTTGAATTTTTAGGTTTCACTCTGTTTTCTGCTATATAGATAGCTGTGTTTGGAATTCTAACTCAAACACGGTTTGTGCTAGCTCCTTGAAACTTGACCAAATGAAGTAGTTCTAAGTTCTATCTCTATTGTTTGTTTCCTCTTGAAGTACCCCATGCAGAGACTGGCAAAAAACACTTTCGTTTGAAAGGGGTTGCCAAGCTTCCAAAAAACTTCACGTTTGCTGAAATCTCAGCAAACATTTTTTCACCAAATCTTGATGATACTTGGTGGTAATGATCAGTTCACTAAGCCCACTTGGCTGCCCAACTTTCACTCTTCTAGGTTCAAGCGTTCGTTTCCAGTAACACTTTGAATTTTTAGGTTTCACTCTGTTTTCTGTTATATAGATAGATGTGTTTGAAACTCTAAATCAAACACGGTTTGTGCTTGCTCCTTGAAACTTGACCAAATGAAGTAGTTCTAAGTTCTATCTCTATGGTTTGTTTCCTCTTGAAGTACCCCATGCAGAGACTGGCGAAAAACACTTTTGTTTGAAAGGGGTTGCCAAGCTTCCAAAAAACTACTAGTTTGCTGAAATCTCAGCAAACCTTTTTTCACCAAATCTTGATGATACTTGGTGGTAATGATCAGTTCACTAATCCCACTTGGCTGCCCAATTTTTATTCTTCTAGGTTGAAGCGTTCGTTTCCAGTAACAGTTTGAATTTTTAGGTTTCACTCTGTTTTCTCCTACATAGATAGCTGTGTTTGGAATTCTAAATCAAACATGGTTTGTGCTAGCTCCTTGAAACTTGACCAAATGAAGTAGTTCTAAGTTCTATCTCTATGGTTTGTTTCCTCTTGAAGTACCCCATGCAGAGAATGGCGAAAAACACTTTCGTTTGAAAGGGGTTGCCAAGCTTCCAAAAAACTACTAGTTTGCTGAAAACTCAGCAAACATTTTTTCACCAAAACTTGATGATACTTGGTGGTAATGATCAGTTCACTAAGCCCTCTTGGCTGCCCAATTTTAACTCTTCTAGCTTCAAGCGTTCGTTTCCTGTAACACTTTGAATTTTTAGGTTTCACTCTGTTTTCTGCTATATAGATAGATGTGTTTGAAACTGTAAATCAAACACGGTTTGTGCTAGCTCCTTGAACCTTTACCAAATGAAGTAGTTCTATGTTCCATCTCTATGGTTTGTTTCCTCTTGAAGTACACCATGCAGAGACTGGCGAAAAACACTTTCGTTTGAAAGGGGTGGCCAAGCTTCCAAAAAACTACAAGTTTGCTGAAATCTCAGCAAACATTTTTTCACCAAATCTTGATGATACTTGGTGGTAATGATCAGTTCACTAATCCCACTTGGCTGCCCAATTTTTATTATTCTAGGTTGAAGCATTCGTTTCCAGTAACAGTTTGAATTTTTATTTTTCACTCTGTTTTCTCCTATATAGATAGCTGTGTTTGGAATTCTAAATCAAACATGGTTTGTGCTAGCTCCTTGAAACTTGACCAAATGAAGTAGTTCTAAGTTCTATCTCTATGGTTTGTTTCCTCTTGAAGTACCCCATGCAGAGAATGGCGAAAAACACTTTCGTTTGAAAGGGGTTGCCAAGCTTCCAAAAAATTACTAGTTTGCTGAAATCTCAGCAAACTTTTTTTCACATAATCTTGATGATACTTGGTGGTAATGATCAGTTCACTAATCCCACTTGGCTGCCCAACTTTCACTCTTCTAGGTTCAAGTGTTCGTTTCCAGTAACACTTTGAATTTTTAGGTTTCACTCTGTTTTCTGCTATATAGATAGCTGTGTTTGGAATTCTAACTCAAACACGGTTTGTGCTAGCTCCTTGAAACTTGACCAAATGAAGTAGTTCTAAGTTCTATCTCTATTGTTTGTTTCCTCTTGAAGTACCCCATGCAGAGACTGGCAAAAAACACTTTCGTTTGAAAGGGGTTGCCAAGCTTCCAAAAAAACTTCACGTTTGCTGAAATCTCAGCAAACATTTTTTCACCAAATCTTGATGATACTTGGTGGTAATGATCAGTTCACTAAGCCCACTTGGCTGCCCAACTTTCACTCTTCTAGGTTCAAGCGTTCGTTTCCAGTAACACTTTGAATTTTTAGGTTTCACTCTGTTTTCTGTTATATAGATAGATGTGTTTGAAACTCTAAATCAAACACGGTTTGTGCTTGCTCCTTGAAACTTGACCAAATGAAGTAGTTCTAAGTTCTATCTCTATGGTTTGTTTCCTCTTGAAGTACCCCATGCAGAGACTGGCGAAAAACACTTTTGTTTGAAAGGGGTTGCCAAGCTTCCAAAAAACTACTAGTTTGCTGAAATCTCAGCAAACCTTTTTTCACCAAATCTTGATGATACTTGGTGGTAATGATCAGTTCACTAATCCCACTTGGCTGCCCAATTTTTATTCTTCTAGGTTGAAGCGTTCGTTTCCAGTAACAGTTTGAATTTTTAGGTTTCACTCTGTTTTCTCCTACATAGATAGCTGTGTTTGGAATTCTAAATCAAACATGGTTTGTGCTAGCTCCTTGAAACTTGACCAAATGAAGTAGTTCTAAGTTCTATCTCTATGGTTTGTTTCCTCTTGAAGTACCCCATGCAGAGAATGGCGAAAAACACTTTCGTTTGAAAGGGGTTGCCAAGCTTCCAAAAAACTACTAGTTTGCTGAAAACTCAGCAAACATTTTTTCACCAAAACTTGATGATACTTGGTGGTAATGATCAGTTCACTAAGCCCTCTTGGCTGCCCAATTTTAACTCTTCTAGCTTCAAGCGTTCGTTTCCTGTAACACTTTGAATTTTTAGGTTTCACTCTGTTTTCTGCTATATAGATAGATGTGTTTGAAACTCTAAATCAAACACGGTTTGTGCTAGCTCCTTGAAACTTGACCAAATGAAGTAGTTCTAAGTTCTATCTCTATGGTTTGTTTCCTCTTGAAATACCCCATGCAGAGACTGGCGAAAAACACTTTCGTTCGAAAGGGGTTGCCAAGCTTCCAAAAAACTACTAGTTTGCTGAAATCTCAGCAAACATTTTTTCACAAAATCTTGATGATACTTGGTGGTAATGATCAGTTCACTAAGCCCTCTTGGCTGCCCAATTTTTACTCATCTAGCTTCAATCGTTCGTTTCCTGTAACACTTTGAATTTTTAGGTTTCACTCTGTTTTCTGCTATATAGATAGATGTGTTTGAAACTGTAAATCAAACACGGTTTGTGCTAGCTCCTTGAACCTTTACCAAATGAAGTAGTTCTATGTTCCATCTCTATGGTTTGTTTCCTCTTGAAGTACACCATGCAGAGACTGGCGAAAAACACTTTCGTTTGAAAGGGGTGGCCAAGCTTCCAAAAAACTACAAGTTTGCTGAAATCTCAGCAAACATTTTTTCACCAAATCTTGATGATACTTGGTGGTAATGATCAGTTCACTAATCCCACTTGGCTGCCCAATTTTTATTATTCTAGGTTGAAGCATTCGTTTCCAGTAACAGTTTGAATTTTTATTTTTCACTCTGTTTTCTCCTATATAGATAGCTGTGTTTGGAATTCTAAATCAAACATGGTTTGTGCTAGCTCCTTGAAACTTGACCAAATGAAGTAGTTCTAAGTTCTATGTCTTTGGTTTGTTTCCTCTTGAAGTACCCAATGCAGAGACTGGCGAAAAACACTTTCGTTTGAAAGGGGTGGCCAAGCTTCCAAAAAACTACTAGTTTGATGAAATCTCAGCAAACATTTTTTCACCAAATCTTGATGATACTTGGTGGTAATGATCAGTTCACTAATCTCACTTGGCTGCCCAAATTTCACTCTTCTAGGTTCAAGCGTTCGTTTCCAGTAACACTTTGAATTTTTAGGTTTCACTCTGTTTTCTGCTATATAGATAGATGTGTTTGAAACTCTAAATCAAACACGGTTTGTGCTAGCTCCGTGAAACTTGACCAAATGAAGTAGTCCTAAGTTCTATCTCTATGGTTTGTTTTCTCTTGAAGTACACCATGCAGAGAGTGGCGAAAAACACTTTCGTTTAAAAGGGGTGGCCAAGTTTCCAAAAAACTACTAGTTTGCTGAAATCTCAGCAAAACTTTTTTCACCAAATCTTGATGATACTTGGTGGTAATGATCAGTTCACTAATCCCACTTGGCTGCCCAATTTTTATTCTTCTATTTTGAAGCATTCGTTTCCAGTAACAGTTTGAATTTTTAGGTTTCACTCTGTTTTCTCATACATAGATAGCTGTGTTTGGAATTCTAAATCAAACACGGTTTGTGCTAGCTCCTTGAAACTTGACCAAATGAAGTAGTTCTAAGTTCTATCTCTATGGTTTGTTTCCTCTTGAATTACCCCATGCAGAGCCTGGCGAAAAACACTTTCGTTTGAAAGGGGTTGCCAAGCTTCCAAAAACTATTGGTTTGCTGAAATCTCAGCAAACATTTTTTCACATAATCTTGATGATACTTGGTGGTAATGATCAGTTCACTAATCCCACTTGACTGCCCAACTTTCACTCTTCTAGGTTCAAGCGTTCGTTTCCAGTAACACTTTGAATTTTTAGGTTTCACTCTGTTTTCTGCTATATAGATAGATGTGTTTGAAACTCTAAATCAAACACGGTTTGTGCTAGCTCCTTGAAACTTGACCAAATGAAGTAGTTCTAAGTTCTATCTCTATGGTTTGTTTCCTCTTGAAGTACCCCACGCAGAGACTGGCGAAAAACACTTTCGTTTGAAAGGTGTTGCCAAGCTTCCAAAAAACTACTAGTTTGCTGAAATCTCAGCAAACATTTTTTCACCAAATCTTGATGATACTTGGTGGTAATGATCAGTTCACTAAGCCCACTTGGCTGCCCAATTTTTACTCTTCTAGGTTCAAGCGTTCGTTTCCAGTAACACTTTGAATTTTTAAATTTCACTCTGTTTTCTGCTATATAGATAGATATGTTTGAAACTCTAAATCAAACACTGTTTGTGCTAGCTCCTTGAAACTTTACCAAATGAAGTAGTCTCTATGGTTTGTTTCCTCTTGAAGTACCCCATGCAGAGACTGGCGAAAAACACTTTCGTTTGAAAGGGGTGGCCAAGCTTCCAAAAAACTACTAGTTTGCTGAAATCTCAGCAAAACTTTTTTCACCAAATCTTGATGACACTTGGTGGTAATGATCAGTTCACTAATCCCACTTGGCTGCCCAATATTTATTCTTCTAGTTTGAAGCATTCATTTCCAGTAACAGTTTGAATTTTTAGGTTTCACTCTGTTTTCTGCTATATAGATAGATGTGTTTGAAACTCTAAATCAAACACGGTTTGTGCTAGCTCCTTGAAACTTGACCAAATGAAGTAGTTCTAAGTTCTATCTCTATGGTTTGTTTCCTCTTGAAGTACCCCATGCAGAGACTGGCGAAAAACACTTTCATTTGAAAGGGGTTGCCAAGCTTCCAAAAAATTACTAGTTTGCTGAAATCTCAGCAAACTTTTTTTCACATAATCTTGATGATACTTGGTGGTAATGATCAGTTCACTAATCCCACTTGGCTGCCCAACTTTCACTCTTCTAGGTTCAAGCGTTCGTTTCCAGTAACACTTTGAATTTTTAGGTTTCACTCTGTTTTCTGCTATATAGACAGCTGTGTTTGGAATTCTAACTCAAACACGGTTTGTGCTAGCTCCTTGAAACTTGAACAAATGATGTAGTTCTAAGTTCTATCTCTATGGTTTGTTTCCTCTTGAAGTACCCCATGCAGAGACTGGCGAAAAACACTTTCGTTTGAAAGGGGTTGCCAAGCTTCCAAAAAACTACTAGTTTGCTGAAATCTCAGCAAACCTTTTTTCACCAAATCTTGATGATACTTGGTGGTAATGATCAGTTCACTAATCCCACTTGGCTGCCCAATTTTTATTCTTCTATGTTGAAGCGTTCGTTTCCAGTAACAGTTTGAATTTTTAGGTTTCACTCTGTTTTCTCCTACATAGATAGCTGTGTTTGGAATTCTAAATCAAACATGGTTTGTGCTAGCTCCTTGAAACTTGACCAAATGAAGTAGTTCTAAGTTCTATCTCTATGGTTTGTTTCCTCTTGAAGTACCCCATGCAGAGACTGGCGAAAACACTTTCGTTTGAAATGGGTTGCCAAGCTTCCAAAAAACTACTAGATTGCTGAAATCTCAGCAAACATTTTTTTCACCAAAACTTGATGATACTTGGTGGTAATGATCAGTTCACTAATCCCACTTGGCTGCCCAACTTTCACTCTTCTAGGTTCAAGCGTTAGTTTCCAGTAACACTTTGAATTTTTAGGTTTCACTCTGTTTTCTGCTATATAGATAGATGTGTTTGAAACTCTAAATCAAACACGGTTTGTGCTAGCTCCTTGAAACTTGACCAAATGAAGTAGTTCTAAGTTCTATCTCTATGGTTTGTTTCCTCTTGAAGTACCCAATGCAGAGACTGGCGAAAAACACTTTCGTTTGAAAGGGGTTGCCAAGCTTCCAAAAAACTCCTAGTTTGCTGAAATCTCAGCACACATTTTTTCACCATATCTTGATGATACTTGGTGGTAATGATCAGTTCACTAATCCCACTTTCCTGCCCAACTTTCACTCTTCTAGGTTCAAGCGTTCGTTTCCAGTAACACTTTGAATTTTTAGGTTTCACTCTGTTTTCTGCTATATAGATAGATGTGTTTGAAACTGTAAATCGAACACGGTTTGTTCCAGCTCCGTGAAACTTGAACAAATGAAGTAGTTCTAAGTTCTATCTCTATGGTTTGTTTCTTATTGAAGTACCCCATGCAGAGACTGGCGAAAAACACTTTCGTTTGAAAGGGGTTGCCAAGCTTCCAAAAAACTACTAGTTTGCTGAAAACTCAGCAAACCGTTTTTCACCAAATCTTATGATACTTGGTGGTAATGATCAGTTCACTAATCCCACTTGGCTGCCCAACTTTCACTCTTCTAGGTTCAAGCGTTCGTTTCCAGTAACACTTTGAATTTTTAGGTTTCACTCTGTTTTCTGCTATATAGATAGATGTGTTTGAAACTCTAAATCAAACACGGTTTGTGCTAGCTCCTTGAAACTTGACCAAATGAAGTAGTTCTAAGTTCTATCTCTATGGTACCCCATGCAGAGACTGGCGAAAAACACTTTCATTTGAAAGGGGTTGCCAAGCTTCCAAAAATCTACTAGTTTGCTGAAATCTCAGCAAACATTTTTTCAACAAATCTTGATGATACTTGGTGGTAATGATCAGTTCACTAATCCCACTTGGATACCCAATTTTTATTCTTCTAGGTTGAAGCATTCGTTTCCAGTAACAGTTTGAATTTTTAGGATTCACTCTGTTATCTCATACATAGATAGCTGTGTTTGGAATTCTAAATCAAACACGGTTTGTGCTAGCTCCTTGAAACTTGAACAAATGAAGTAGTTCTAAGTTCTATCTCTATGGTTTGTTTCTTCTTGAAGTACCCCATGCAGAGACTGGTGAAAAACACTTTCGTTTGAAAGGGGTTGCCAAGCTTCCAAAAAACTAGTAGTTTGCTGAAATCTCAGCAAATATTTTTTCAACAAATCTTGATGATACTTGGTGGTAACGATCAGTTCACTAATCTCACTTGGCTGCCCAACTTTCACTCTTCTAGGTTCAAGCGTTCGTTTCCAGTAACACTTTGAATTTTTAGGTTTCACTCTGTTTTCTGCTATATAGATCGATGTGTTTGAAACTCTAAATAAAACACGGTTTGTGCTAGGTCCTTAAAACTTGACAAAATGAAGTAGTTCTAAGTTCTATCTTTACGGTTTGTTTCCTCTTGAAGTACCCCATGCAGAGACTGGTGAAAAACACTTTGGTTTGAAAGGGTTTGCCAAGCTTCCAAAAATCTACTAGTTTCCTGAAATCTCAGCAAACCTTTTTTCACCAAATCTTGATGATACTTGGTGGTAATGATCAGTTCACTAATCTCACTTGGCTGCCCAACTTTCACTCTTCTAGGTTCAAGCATTCGTTTCCAGTAACACTTTGAATTTTTAGGTTTCACTCTGTTTTCTGCTATATAGATAGATGTGTTTGAAACTCTAAATCAAACACGGTTTGTGCTAACTCCTTGAAACTTTACCAAATGAAGTAGTTCTATGTTCCATCTCTATGGTTTGTTTCCTCTTGAAGTACCCCATGCAGAGACTGGCGAAAAACACTTTCGTTTGAAACGAGTTGCCAAGCTTCCAAAAAACTACTAGTTGGCTGAAATCTCAGCAAAAATTTTTTCACCAAATCTTGATGATACTTGGGGTAATGATCAGTTCACTAATCCCACTTGGCTGCCCAACTTTCACTCTTCTAGGTTCAAGCGTTCGTTTCCAGTAACACTTTGAATTTTTAGGTTGCACTCTGTTTTCTGCTATATAGATAGATGTGTTTGAAACTCTAAATCAAACACGGTTTGTGCTAGCTCCGTGAAACTTGACCAAATGAAGTAGTTCTAAGTTCTATCTCTATGGTTTGTTTCCTCTTGAAGTACCCCATGCAGAGACTGGCGAAAAACACTTTCGTTTGAAAGGGGTTGCCAAGCTTCCAAAAAACTACTAGTTTGCTGAAATCTCAGCAAACATTTTTTCAACAAATCTTGATGATACTTGGTGGTAATGATCAGTTCACTAATCCCACTTGGATACCCAATTTTTATTCTTCTAAGTTGAAGCATTCGTTTCCAGTAACAGTTTGAATTTTTAGGATTCACTCTGTTTTCTCATACATAGATAGCTGTGTTTGGAATTCTAAATCAAACACGGTTTGTGCTAGCTCCTGGAAACTTGACCAAATGAAGTAGTTCTAAGTTCTATCTCTATGGTTTGTTTCTTCTTGAAGTACCCCATGCAGAGACTGGCGAAAAACACTTTCGTTTGAAAGGGGTTGCCAAGCTTCCAAAAAACTACTAGTTTGCTGAAATCTCAGCAAACATTTTTTCACCAAATCTTGATGATACTTGGTGGTAATGATCAGTTCACTAATCTCACTTGGCTGCCCAACTTTCACTCTTCTAGGTTCAAGCGTTCGTTTCCAGTAACACTTTGAATTTTTAGGTTTCACTCTGTTTTCTGCTATATAGATCGATGTGTTTGAAACTCTAAATAAAACACGGTTTGTGCTAGGTCCTTAAAACTTGACAAAATGAAGTAGTTCTAAGTTCTATCTTTACGGTTTGTTTCCTCTTGAAGTACCCCATGCAGAGAATGGTGAAAAACACATTCGTTTGAAAGGGTTTGCCAAGCTTCCAAAAAATTACTAGTTTGCTGAAATCTCAGCAAACATTTTTTCACCAAATCTTGATGATACTTGGTGGTAATGATCAGTTCACTAATCTCACTTGGCTGCCCAACTTTCACTCTTCTAGGTTCAAGCATTCGTTTCCAGTAACACTTTGAATTTTTAGGTTTCACTCTGATTTCTGCTATATAGATAGATGTTTTTGAAACTCTAAATCAAACACGGTTTGTGCTAGCTCCTTGAAACTTTACCAAATGAAGTAGTTCTATGTTCCATCTCTATGGTTTGTTTCCTCTTGAAGTACCCCATGCAGAGACTGGTGAAAAACACTTTCGTTTGAAAGGGGTTGCGAAGCTTCCAAAAAACTACTAGTTTGCTGAAATCACAGCAAACATTTTTTCACCAAATCTTGATGATACTTGGTGGTAATGATCAGTTCACTAATCCCACTTGGCTGCCCAATTTTTATTCTTCTAGGTTGAAGCATTCGTTTCCAGTAACAGTTTGAATTTTTAGGTTTCACTCTGTTTTCTCATACATAGATAGCTGTGTTTGGAATTCTAAATCAAACACGGTTTGTGCTAGCTCCTTGATACTTGACCAAATGAAGTAGTTCTAAGTTCTATCTCTATGGTTTGTTTCCTCTTGAAGTACCCCATGCAGAGACTGGCGAAAAACACTTTCGTTTGAAAGGGGTTGCCAAGCTTCCAAAAAACTACTAGTTTGCTGAAATCTCTGCAAACATTTTTTCACCAAATCTTGATGATACTTGGTGGTAATGATCAGTTCACTAATCCCACTTGGTGCCCAACTTTCACTCTTTTAGGTTCAAGCGTTCGTTTCCAGTAACACTTTGAATTTTTAGGTTTCACTCTGTTTTCCGCTATATAGATAGATGTGTTTGAAACTCTAAATCAAACACGGTTTGTGCTAGCTCCTTGAAACTTGACCAAATGAAGTATTTCTAAGTTCTATCTCTATGGATTGTTTCCTTTTGAAGTACCCCATGCAGAGACTGGCGAAAAACACTTTCGTTTGAAAGGGGTTGCCAAGCTTCCAAAAAACTACTAGTTTGCTGAAATCTCAGCAAACATTTTTTCACCAAATCTTGATGATACTTGGTGGTAATGATCAGTTCACTAATCTCACTTGGCTGCCCAACTTTCACTCTTCTAGATTCAAGCGTTCGTTTCCAAAACACTTTGAATTTTTAGGTTTCACTCTGTTTTCTGCTATATAGATAGATGTGTTTGAAACTCTAAATCAAACACGGTTTGTGCTAGCTCCTTGAAACTTGACCAAATGAAGTAGTTCTAAGTTCTATCTCTATGGTTTGTTTCCTCTTGAAGTACCCCGTGCAGAGACTGGTGAAAAACACTTTCGTTTGAAAGGGGTTGCCAAGCTTCCAAAAAACTAATAGTTTGCTGAAATCTCAGCAAACCTTTTTTCACAAAATCTTGATGATACTTGGTGGTAATGATCAGTTCACTAATCTCACTTGGCTGCCCAACTTTCACTCTTCTAGGTTCAAGCATTCGTTTCCAGTAACACTTTGAATTTTTAGGTTTCACTCTGTTTTCTGCTATATAGATAGATGTGTTTGAAACTCTAAATCAAACACGGTTTGTTCTAGGTCCGTGAAACTAGACAAAATAAGTAGTTCTAAGTTCTATCTCTATGGTTTGTTTCCTCTTGAAGTACCCCATGCAGAGACTGGCGAAAAACACTTTCGTTTGAAAGGGGTTGCCAAGCTTCCAAAAAACTACTAGTTTGCTAAAATCTCAGCAAACATTTTTTCACCAAATCTTGATGATACTTGGTGGTAATGATCAGTTCACTAATCCCAATTGGCTGCCCAATTTTTATTCTTCTAGGTTGAAGCATTCGTTTCCAGTAACAGTGTGAATTTTTAGGATTCACTCTGTTTTCTCATACATAGATAGCTGTGTTTGGAATTCTAAATCAAACACGGTTTGTGCTAGCTCCTTGAAACTTGACCAAATGAAGTAGTTCTAAGTTCTATCTCTACGGTTTGTTTCTTCTTGAAGTACCCCATGCAGAGACTGGAGAAAAACACTTTCATTTGAAAGGGGTTGCCAAGCTTCCAAAAAACTACTAGTTTGCTGAAATCTCAGCAAACATTTTTTCACCAAATCTTGATGATACTTGGTGGTAATGATCAGTTCACTAAGCCCACTTCGCTGCCCAATTTTTACTCTTCTAGGTTCAAGTGTTCGTTTCCAGTAACACTTTGAATTTTTAGGTTTCACTCTGTTTTCTGCTATATAGATAGATTTGTTTGAAACTCTAAATCAAACACGGTATGTGCTAGCTCCATGAAACTTTACCAAATGAAGTAGTTCTATGTTCCATCTCTATGGTTTGTTTCCTCTTGAAGTACACCATGCAGAGACTGGCGAAAAACACTTTCGTTTGAAAGGGGTGGCCAAGCTTCCAAAAAACTACTAGTTTGCTGAAATCTCAGCAAAACTTTTTTCACCAAAACTTAATGATACTTGGTGGTAATGATCAGTTCATTAATCCCACTTGGCTACCCAATTTTTATTCTTCTAGATTGAAGCATTCGTTTCCAGTAACACTTTGAATTTTTAGGTTTCACTCTGTTTTCTGCTATATAGATAGATGTGTTTGAAACTCTAAATCAAACACGGTTTGTGCTAGCTTTTTGAAGCTTTACCTAATGAAGTAGTTCTATGTTCCATCTCTATGGTTTGTTTCCTCTTGAAGTACACCATGCAGAGAGTGGCGAAAAACACTTTCGTTTGAAAGGGGTGGCCAAGCTTCCAAAAAACTACTAGTTTGCTGAAATCTCAGCAAACCTTTTTTCACCAAATCTTGATGATACTTGGTGGTAATGATCAGTTCACTAATCTCACTTGGCTGCCCAACTTTCACTCTTCTAGGTTCAAGCATTCGTTTCCAGTAACACTTTGAATTTTAAGGTTTCACTCTGTTTTCTGCTATATAGATAGATGTGTTTGAAACTCTAAATCAAACACGGTTTGTGCTAGCTCCTTGAAACTTGACAAAATGAAGTAGTTCTAAGTTCTATCTCTATGGTTTGTTTCTTCTTGAAGTACCCCATGCAGAGACTGGCGAAAAACAATTTTGTTTGAAAGGGGTTGCCAAGCTTCCAAAAAACTACTTGTTTGCTGAAATCTCAGCAAACATTTTTTCACCAAATCTTGATGATACCTGGTGGTAATGATCAGTTCACTAATCCCTCTTACCTGCCCAACTTTCACTCTTCTAGGTTCAAGCGTTCGTTTCCAGTAACACTTTGAATTTTTAGGTTTCACTCTGTTTTCTGCTATAAAGATAGATGTGTTTGAAACTCTAAATCAAACAAGGTGTGTGCTAGCTCCTTGAAACTTGACCAAATGAAGTAGTTCTAAGTTCTATCTCTATGGTTTGTTTCCTCTTGAAGTACCCCATGCAGAGACTGGCGAAAAACACTTTCTTTTGAAAGGGGTTGCCAAGCTTCCAAGAAACTACTAGTTTGCTGAAATCTCAGCAAACATTTTTTCACCAAATCTTGATGATACTTGGTGGTAATGATCACTTCACTAATCCCACTTGGCTGCCCAACTTTCACTCTTCTAGGTTCAAGCGTTCGTTTCCAGTAACACTTTGAATTTTTAGGTTTCACTCTGTTTTCTGCTATATAGATAGATGTGTTTGAAACTCTAAATCAAACACGGTGTGTGCTAGCTCCTTGAAACCTGACCAAATGAAGTAGTTCTAAGTTCTATCTCTATGGTTTGTTTCCTCTTGAAGTACCCCATGCAGAGACTGGCGAAAAACACTTTCATTTGAAAGGGGTTGCCAAGCTTCCAAAAAACTACTAGTTTGCTGAAATCTCAGCAAACATTTTTTCACCAAATCTTGATGATACTTGGTGGTAATGATCAGTTCACTAATCCCACTTGGCTACCCAATTTTTATTCTTCTAGGTTGAAGCATTCGTTTCCAGTAACAGTTTGAATTTTTAGGTTTCACTCTGTTTTCTCCTACATAGATAGATGTGTTTGGAATTCTAAATCAAACACGGTTTGTGCTAGCTCCTTGAAACTTGACCAAATGAAGTAGTTCTAAGTTCTCTCTCTATGGTTTGTTTCCTCTTGAAGTACCCCATGCAGAGACTGGCGAAAAACACTTTCATTTGAAAGGGGTTGCCAAGCTTCCAAAAACTACTAGTTTGCTGAAATCTCAGCAAACCTTTTTTCACCAAACCTTGATGATAATTGGTGGTAATGATCAGTTCACTAATCTCACTTGGCTGCCCAACTTTCACTCTTCTAGGTTCAAGCATTCGTTTCCAGTAACACTTTGAATTTTTAGGTTTCACTCTGTTTTCTGCTATATAGATAGATGTGTTTGAAACTCTAAATCAAACACGGTTTGTGCTAGCTCCGTGAAACTTGACAAAATGAAGTAGTTCTAAGTTCTATCTCTATGGTTTGTTTCCTCTTGAAGTATCCCATGCAGAGACTGGCGAAAAACACTTTCATTTGAAAGGGGTTGCCAAGCTTCCAAAAAACTACTAGTTTGCTGAAATCTAAGCAAACATTTTTTTACCAAATCTTGATGATACTTGGTGGTAATGATCAGTTCACTAATCTCACTTGGCTGACCAACTTTCAATCTTCTAGGTTCAAGCGTTCGTTTCCACAAACACTTTGAATTTTTAGGTTTCACTCTGTTTTCTGCTATATAGATAGATGTGTTTGAAACTCTAAATCAAACACGGTTTGTGCTAGCTCCTTGAAATTTGACCAAATGAAGTAGTTCTAAGTTCTATCTCTATGATTGTTTCCTCTTGAAGTACCCCATGCAGAGACTGGCGAAAAACATTTTCGTTTGAAAGGGGTTGCCAAGCTTCCAAAAAACTACTAGTTTGCTGAAATCTCAGCAAACATTTTTTCACCAAATCTTGATGATACTTTGTGGTAATGATCAGTTCACTAATCCCACTTGGCTGCCCAATTTTTATTTCTTCTAGGTTGAAGCATTCGTTTCCAGTAACAGTTTGAATTTTTAGGTTTCACTCTGTTTTCTCATACATAGTTAGCTGTGTTTGGAATTCTAAATCAAACACGGTTTGTGCTAGATCCTTGAAACTTGACCAAATGAAGTAGTTCTAAGTTCTATCTCTATGGTTTTTTTAAGCTTGAAATATCTCATGCAGAGACTGGCGAAAAACACTTTCGTTTGAAAGGGGTTGCCAAGCTTCCAAAAAACTACTAGTTTCCTGAAATCTCAGCAAACATTTTTTCAACAAATCTTGATGATACTTGGTGGTAATGATCAGTTCACTAATCACACTTGGCTGCCCAACTTTCACTCTTCTAGGTTCAAGCGTTCGTTTCCAGTAACACTTTGAATTTTTAGGTTTCACTCTGTTTTCTGCTACATACATAGATGTGTTTGAAACTCTAAATCAAACACGGTTTGTGCTAGCTCCGTGAAACTTGACCAAATGAAGTAGTTCTAAGTTCTATCTCTATGGTTTGTTTCCTCTTGAAGTACCCCATGCAGAGACTGGCGAAAAACACTTTCGTTTGAAAGGGGTTGCCAAGCTTCCAAAAAACTACTAGTTTGATGAAATCTCAGCAAACATTTTTTCACCAAATCTTGATGATACTTGGTGGTAATGATCAGTTCACTAATCTCACTTGGCTGCCCAACTTTCACTCTTCTAGGTTCAAGCGTTCGTTTCCAGTAACACTTTGAATTTTTAGGTTTCACTCTGTTTTCTGCTATATAGATGGATGTGTTTGAAACTCTAAATAAAACACGGTTTGTGCTAGGTCCTTAAAACTTGACAAAATGAAGTAGTTCTAAGTTCTATCTTTACGGTTTGTTTCCTCTTGAAGTACCCCATGCAGAGAATGGTGAAAAACACTTTCGTTTGAAAGGGTTTGCCAAGCTTCCAAAAAACTACTAGATTGCTGAAATCTCAGCAAAAATTTTTCTCACCAAATCTTGATGATACTTGGTGGTAATGATCAGTTCACTAATCTCACTTGGCTGCCCAACTTTCACTCTTCTAGGTTCAAGCATTCGTTTCCAGTAACACTTTGAATTTTTAGGTTTCACTCTGATTTCTGCTATATAGAGAGATGTGTTTGAAACTCTAAATCAAACACGGTTTGTGCTAGCTCCTTGAAACTTTACCAAATGAAGTAGTTCTATGTTCCATCTCTATGGTTTGTTTCCTCTTGAAGTACACCATGCAGAGACTGGCGAAAAACACTTTCGTTTGAAAGGGGTGGCCAAGCTTCCAAAAAACTACTAGTTTGCTGAAATCTAAGCAAAACTTTTTTCACCAAATCTTAATGATACTTGGTGGTAATGATCAGTTCACTAATCCCACTTGGCTACCCAATTTTTATTCTTCTAGGTTGAAGCATTCGTTTCCAGTAACACTTTGAATTTTTAGGTTTCACTCTGTTTTCTGCTATATAGATAGATGTGTTTGAAACTCTAAATCAAACACGGTTTGTGCTAGCTCCTTGAAATTTGACCAAATGAAGTAGTTCTAAGTTCTATCTCTATGGTTGTTTCCTCTTGAAGTACCCCATGCAGAGACTGGCGAAAAAAATTTTCGTTTGAAAGGGGTTGCCAAGCTTCCAAAAAACTACTAGTTTGCTGAAATCTCAGCAAACATTTTTTCACCAAATCTTGATGATACTTGGTGGTAATGATCAGTTCACTAATCCCACTTGGCTGCCCAATTTTTATTCTTCTAGGTTGAAGCATTCGTTTCCAGTAACAGTTTGAATTTTCAGGTTTCATCTGTTTTCTCATACATAGATAGCTGTGTTTGGAATTCTAAATCAAACACGGTTTGTGCTAGATCCTTGAAACTTGACCAAATGAAGTAGTTCTAAGTTCTATCTCTATGGTTTGTTTAATCTTGAAATATCTCATGCAGAGACTGGCGAAAAACACTTTCGTTTGAAAGGGGTTGCCAAGCTTCCAAAAAACTACTAGTTTCCTGAAATCTCAGCAAACATTTTTTCAACAAATCTTGATGATACTTGGTGGTAATGATCAGTTCACTAATCCGACTTGGCTGCCCAACTTTCACTCTTCTAGGTTCAAGCGTTCGTTTCCAGTAACACTTTGAATTTTTAGGTTTCACTCTGTTTTCTGCTATATACATAGATGTGTTTGAAACTCTAAATCAAACACGGTTTGTGGTAGCTCCGTGAAACTTGACCAAATGAAGTAGTTCTAAGTTCTATCTCTATGGTTTGTTTCCTCTTGAAGTACCCCATGCAGAGACTGGCGAAAAACACTCTCGTTTGAAAGGGGTTGCCAAGCTTCCAAAAAACTACTAGTTTGATGAAATCTCAGCAAACATTTTTTCACCAAATCTTGATGATACTTGCTGGTAATGATCAGTTCACTAATCCCACTTGGCTGCCCAACTGTCACTCTTCTAGGTTCAAGCGTTCGTTTCCAGTAACACTTTGAATTTTTAGGTTTCACTCTGTTTTCTGCTATATAGATAGATGTGTTTGAAACTCTAAATCAAACACGGTTTGTGCTAGCTCCTTGAAACTTGACCAAATGAAGAAGTTCTAAGTTCTATCTCTATGGTTTGTTTCCTCTTGAAGTACCCCATGCAGAGACTGGCGAAAAACACTTTCGTTTGAAAGGGGTTGCCAAGCTTCCAAAAAACTACTAGTTTGCTGAAATCTCAGCAAACATTTTTTCACCAAATCTTGATGATACTTGGTGGTAATGATCAGTTCACTAATCCCACTTGGCTGCCCAATTTTTATTCTTCTAGGTTGAAGCATTCGTTTCCAGTAACACTTTGAATTTTTAGGTTTCACTATGTTTTCTGCTATATAGATAGATGTGTTTGAAACACTAAATCAAACACGGTTTGTGCTAGCTCCGTGAAACTTGACAAAATAAGTAGTTCTAAGTTCTATCTCTATGGTTTGTTTCCTCTTGAAGTACCCCATGCAGAGAGTGGCGAAAAACACTTTCGTTTGAAAGGGGTTGCCAAGCTTCCAAAAAACTACTAGTTTGCTGAAATCTCAGCAAACATTTTTTCACCAAATCTTGATGATACTTGGTGGTAATGATCAGTTCACTAATCCCAATTGGCTGCCCAATTTTATTCTTCTAGGTTGAAGCATTCGTTTCCAGTAACAGTTTGAATTTTTAGGATTCACTCTGTTTTCTCATACATAGATAGCTGTGTTTGGAATTCTAAATCAAACACGGTTTGTGCTAGCTCCGTGATACTTGAACAAATGAAGTAGTTCTAAGTTCTATCTCTATGGTTTGTTTCCTCTTGAAGTACCCCATGCAGAGACTGGCGAAAAACACTTTCGTTTGAAAGGGGTTGCCAAGCTTCCAAAAAACTACTAGTTTGATGAAATCTCAGCAAACATTTTTTCACCAAATCTTGATGATACTTGGTGGTAATGATCAGTTCACTAATCCCACTTGGCTGCCCAACTTTTACTCTTCTAGGTTCAAGCGTTCGTTTCCAGTAACACTTTGAAATTTAGGTTTCACTCTGTTTTCTGCTATATAGAGAGATGTGTTTGAAACTCTAAATCAAACACGGTTTGTGCTAGCTCCTTGAAACTTTACCAAATGAAGTAGTTCTATGTTCCATCTCTATGGTTTGTTTCCTCTTGAAGTACACCATGCAGAGACTGGCGAAAAACACTTTCGTTTGAAAGGGGTGGCCAAGCTTCCAAAAAACTACTAGTTTGCTGAAATCTCAGCAAAACTTTTTTCACCAAATCTTAATGATACTTGGTGGTAATGATCAGTTCACTAATCCCACTTGGCTACCCAATTTTTATTCTTCTAGGTTGAAGCATTCGTTTCCAGTAACACTTTGAATTTTTAGGTTTCACTCTGTTTTCTGCTATATAGATAGATGTGTTTGAAACTCTAAATCAAACACGGTTTGTGCTAGCTCCTTGAAATTTGACCAAATGAAGTAGTTCTAAGTTTTATCTCTATGGTTTGTTTCCTCTTGAAGTACCCCATGCAGAGACTGGCGAAAAAACCTTTCGTTTGAAAGGGGTTGCCAAGCTTCCAAAAAACTACTAGTTTGCTGAAATCTCAGCAAACATTTTTTCACCAAATCGTGATGATACTTGGTGGTAATGATCAGTTGACTAATCCCTCTTGGCTGCCCAATTTTTATTCTTCTAGGTTGAAGCATTCGTTTCCAGTAACAGTTTGAATTTTTAGGTTTCACTCTGTTTTCTTATACATAGATAGCTGTGTTTGGAATTCTAAATCCAACACGGTTTGTGCTAGCTCCTTGAAACTTGACCAAATGAGGTAGTTCTAAGTTCTATCTCTATGGTTTGTTTCCTCTTGAAATACCCCATGCAGAGACTGGCGAAAAACACTTTAGTTTGAAAGGGGTTGCCAAGCTTCCAAAAACCTACTAGTTTGCTGAAATCTCAGCAAACATTTTTTCACCAAATCTTGATGATACTTGGTGTTAATGATCAGTTCACTAATCCCACTTGGCTGCCCTACTTTCATTCTTCTAGGTTCAAGCGTTTGTTTCCAGTAACACTTTGAATTTTTAGGTTTCACTCTGTTTTCTGCTATATAGATAGATGTGTTTTAAACTCTGAATCAAACACGGTTTGTGCTAGCTCCGTGAAACTTGACAAAATGAAGTAGTTCTAAGTTTTATCTCTATGGTTTGTTTCCTCTTGAAGTACCCCATGCAGAGACTGGCCAAAAACACTTTCGTTTGAAAGGGGTTGCCAAGCTTCCAAAAAACTACTAGTTTGCTGAAATCTCAGGAAACCTTTTTTCACCAAATCTTGATGATACTTGGTGGTATTGATCAGTTCACTAATCTCACTTGGCTGCCCAACTTTCACTCTTCTAGGTTCAAGCGTTCGTTTCCAGTAACACTTTGAATTTTTAGGTTTCACTCTGTTTTCTGCTATATAGATAGATGTGTTTGAAACTCTAAATCAAACACGGTTTGTGCTAGCTTCTTGAAACTTGACCAAATGAAGAAGTTCTAAGTTCTATCTCTATGGTTTGTTTCCTCTTGAAGTACCCCATGCAGAGACTGGCGAAAAACACTTTCGTTTGAAAGGGGTTGCCAAGCTTCCAAAAAACTACTAGTTTGCTGAAATCTCAGCAAACATTTTTTCACCAAATCTTGATGATACTTGGTGGTAATGATCAGTTCACTAATCCCACTTGGCTGCCCAATTTTTATTCTTCTAGGTTGAAGCATTCGTTTCCAGTAACACTTTGAATTTTTAGGTTTCACTCTGTTTTCTGCTATATAGATAGATGTGTTTGAAACACTAAATCAAACACGGTTGTGCTAGCTCCGTGAAACTTGACAAAATAAGTAGTTCTAAGTTCTATCTCTATGGTTTGTTTCCTCTTGAAGTACCCTATGCAGAGAGTGGCGAAAAACACTTTCGTTTGAAAGGGGTTGCCAAGCTTCCAAAAAACTACTAGTTTGCTGAAATCTCAGCAAACATTTTTTCAACAAATCTTGATGATACTTGGTGGTAATGATCAGTTCACTAATCCCAATTGGCTGCCCAATTTTTATTCTTCTAGGTTGAAGCATTCGTTTCCAGTAACAGTTTGAATTTTTAGGATTCACTCTGTTTTCTCATACATAGATAGCTGTGTTTGGAATTCTAAATCAAACACGGTTTGTGCTAGCTCCGTTATACTTGACCAAATGAAGTAGTTCTAAGTTCTATCTCTATGGTTTGTTTCCTCTTGAAGTACCCCATGCAGAGACTGGCGAAAAACACTTTCGTTTGAAAGGGGTTGCAAGGCTTCCAAAAAACTACTAGTTTGATGAAATCTCAGCAAACATTTTTTCACCAAATCTTGATGATACTTGGTGGTAATGATCAGTTCACGAATCCCACTTGGCTGCCCAACTTTTACTCTTCTAGGTTCAAGCGTTCGTTTCCAGTAACACTTTGAAATTTAGGTTTCACTCTGTTTTCTGCTATATAGAGAGATGTGTTTGAAACTCTAAATCAAACACGGTTTGTGCTAGCTCCTTGAAACTTTACCAAATGAAGTCGTTCTATATTCCATCTCTATGGTTTGTTTCCTCTTGAAGTACACCATGCAGAGAGTGGCGAAAAACACTTTCGTTTGAAAGGGGTGGCCAAGCTTCCAAAAAACTACTAGTTTGCTGAAATCTCAGCAAAACTTTTTTCACCAAATCTTAATGATACTTGGTGGTAATGATCAGTTCACTAATCCCACTTGGCTACCCAATTTTTATTCTTCTAGGTTGAAGCATTCGTTTCCAGTAACACTTTGAATTTTTAGGTTTCACTCTGTTTTCTGCTATATAGATAGATGTGTTTGAAACTCTAAATCAAACACGGTTTGTGCTAGCTCCTTGAAATTTGACCAAATGAAGTAGTTCTAAGTTTTATCTCTATAGTTTGTTTCCTCTTGAAGTACCCCATGCAGAGACTGGCGAAAAACCCTTTCGTTTGAAAGGGGTTGCCAAGCTTCCAAAAAACTACTAGTTTGCTGAAATCTCAGCAAACATTTTTTCACCAAATCTTGATGATACTTGGTGGTAATGATCAGTTGACTAATCCCTCTTGGCTGCCCAATTTTTATTCTTCTAGGTTGAAGCATTCGTTTCCAGTAACAGTTTGAATTTTTAGGTTTCACTCTGTTTTCTTATACATAGATAGCTGTGTTTGGAATTCTAAATCCAACACGGTTTGTGCTAGCTCCTTGAAACTTGACCAAATGAGGTAGTTCTAAGTTCTATCTCTATGGTTTGTTTCCTCTTGAAATACCCCATGCAGAGACTGGCGAAAAACACTTTAGTTTGAAAGGGGTTGCCAAGCTTCCAAAAACCTACTAGTTTGCTGAAATCTCAGCAAACATTTTTTCACCAAATCTTGATGATACATGGTGGTAATGATCAGTTCACTAATCCCACTTGGCTGCCCAACTTTCATTCTTCTAGGTTCAAGCGTTCGTTTCCAGTAACACTTTGAATTTTTAGGTTTCACTCTGTTTTCTGCTATATAGATAGATGTGTTTTAAACTCTGAATCAAACACGGTTTGTGCTAGCTCCGTGAAACTTGACCAAATGAAGTAGTTCTAAGTTTTATCTCTATGGTTTGTTTCCTCTTGAAGTACCCCATGCAGAGACTGGCCAAAAACACTTTCGTTTGAAAGGGGTTGCCAAGCTTCCAAAAAACTACTAGTTTGCTGAAATCTCAGCAAACATTTTTTCACCAAATCTTGATGATACTTGGTGGTAATGATCAGTTCACTAATCTCACTTGGCTGACCAACTTTCACTCTTCTAGGTTCAAGCGTTCGTTTCCAGTAACACTTTGAATTTTTAGGTTTCACTCTGTTTTCTGCTATATAGATAGATGTGTTTGAAACTCTAAATCAAACACGGTTTGTGCTAGCTCCTTGAAACTTGACCAAATGAAGAAGTTCTAAGTTCTATCTCTATGGTTTGTTTCCTCTTGAAGTACCCCATGCAGAGACTGGCGAAAAACACTTTCGTTTGAAAGGGGTTGCCAAGCTTCCAAAAAACTACTAGTTTGCTGAAATCTCAGCAAACATTTTTTCACCAAATCTTGATGATACTTGGTGGTAATGATCAGTTCACTAATCCCACTTGGCTGACCAATTTTTATTCTTCTAGGTTGAAGCATTCGTTTCCAGTAACACTTTGAATTTTTAGGTTTCACTCTGTTTTCTGCTATATAGATAGATGTGTTTGAAACACTAAATCAAACACGGTTTGTGCTAGCTCCGTGAAACTTGACAAAATAAGTAGTTCTAAGTTCTATCTCTATGGTTTGTTTCCTCTTGAAGTACCCCATGCAGAGAGTGGCGAAAAACACTTTCGTTTGAAAGGGGTTGCCAAGCTTCCAAAAAACTACTAGTTTGCTGAAATCTCAGCAAACATTTTTTCAACAAATCTTGATGATACTTGGTGGTAATGATCAGTTCACTAATCCCAATTGGCTGCCCAATTTTTATTCTTCTAGGTTGAAGCATTCGTTTCCAGTAACAGTTTGAATTTTTAGGATTCACTCTGTTTTCTCATACATAGATAGCTGTGTTTGGAATTCTAAATCAAACACGGTTTGTGCTAGCTCCGTGATACTTGACCAAATGAAGTAGTTCTAAGTTCTATCTCTATGGTTTGTTTCCTCTTGAAGTACCCCATGCAGAGACTGGCGAAAAACACTTTCGTTTGAAAGGGGTTGCCAAGCTTCCAAAAAACTACTAGATTGATGAAATCTCAGCAAACATTTTTTCACCAAATCTTGATGATACTTGGTGGTAATGATCAGTTCACGAATCCCACTTGGCTGCCCAACTTTTACTCTTCTAGGTTCAAGCGTTCGTTTCCAGTAACACTTTGAAATTTAGGTTTCACTCTGTTTTCTTATACATAGATAGCTGTGTTTGGAATTCTAAATCCAACACGGTTTGTGCTAGCTCCTTGAAACTTGACCAAATGAGGTAGTTCTAAGTTCTATCTCTATGGTTTGTTTTCTCTTGAAATACCCCATGCAGAGACTGGCGAAAAACACTTTCGTTTGAGAGGGGTTGCCAAGCTTCCAAAAAACTACTAGTTTGCTGAAATCTCATCAAATATTTTTTCACCAAATCTTGATGATACTTGGTGGTAATGATCAGTTCACTAATCCCACTTGGCTGCCCAACTTTCATTCTTCTAGGTTCAAGCGTTCGTTTCCAGTAACACTTTGAATTTTTAGGTTTCACTCTGTTTTCTGCAATATAGATAGATGTGTTTGAAACTCTGAATCAAACACGGTTTGTGCTAGCTCCGTGAAACTTGACCAAATGAAGTAGTTCTAAGTTCTATCTCTATGGTTTGTTTCCTCTTGAAGTACCCCATGCAGAGACTGGCGAAAAACACTTTCGTTTGAAAGGGGTTGCCAAGCTTCCAAAAAACTACTAGTTTGCTGAAATCTCAGCAAACATTTTTTCACCAAATCTTGATGATACTTGGTGGTAATGATCAGTTCACTAATCCCACTTGGCTGCCCAACTTTCATTCTTCTAGGTTCAAGCGTTCGTTTCCAGTAACACTTTGAATTTTTATGTTTCACTCTGTTTTCTGCTATATAGATAGATGTGTTTGAAACTCTAAATCAAACACGGTTTGTGCTAGCTCCTTGAAACTTGACCAAATGAAGTAGTTCTAAGATCTATCTCTATGGTTTGTTTCTTCTTGAAGTACCCCATGCAGAGACTGGCGAAAAACACTTTCGTTTGAAAGGGGTTGCCAAGCTTCCAAAAAACTACTAGTTTGATGAAATCTCAGCAAACATTCTTTCACCAAATCTTGATGATACTTGGTGGTAATGATCATTTCACTAATCCCACTTGGCTGCCCAACTTTCACTCTTCTAGGTTCAAGCGTTCGTTTCCAGTGACACTTTGAATTTTTAGGTTTCACTCTGTTTTCTGCAATATAGATAGATGTGTTTGAAACTCTAAATCAAACACGGTTTGTGCTAGCTCCTTGAAACTTTACCAAATGAAGTAGTTCTATGTTCCATCTCTATGGTTTGTTTCCTTTTGAAGTACACCATGCAGAGACTGGCGAAAAACACTTTCGTTTGAAAGGGGTGGCCAAGCTTCCAAAAAACTACTAGTTTGCTGAAATCTCAGCAAACATTTTTTCACCAAATCTTGATGATACTTGGTGGTAATGATCAGTTCACCTAGCCCACTTGGCTGCCCAATTTTTACTCTTCTAGGTTCAAGCGTTCGTTTCAAGTAACACTTTGAATTTTTAGGTTTCACTCTGTTTTCTGCTATATAGATAGATGTGTTTGAAACTCTAAATCAAACACGGTTTGTGCTAGCTCCTTGAAACTTGACCAAATGAAGTAGTTCTATGTTCCATCTCTATGGTTTGTTTCCTCTTGAAGTACACCATGCAGAGACTGGCGAAAAACACTTTCGTTTGAAAAAGGTGGCCAAGCTTCCAAAAAACTACTAGTTTGCTGAAATCTCAGCAAAACTTTTTTCACCAAATCTTAATGATACTTGGTGGTAATGATTAGTTCACTAATCCCACTTGGCTACCCAATTTTTATTTTTATAGGTTGAAGCATTCGTTTCCAGTAACACTTTGAATTTTTAGGTTTCACTCTGTTTTCTGCTATATAGATAGATGTGTTTGAAACTCTAAATCAAACACGGTTTGTGCTAGCTCCTTGAAATTTGACCAAATGAAGTAGTTCTAAGTTCTATCTCTATGGTTTGTTTCCTCTTGAAGTACCCCATGCAGAGACTGGCGAACAACACTTTCGTTTGAAAGGGGTTTGGAAGCTTCCAAAAAACTACTAGTTTGCTGAAATCTCAGCAAACATTTTTTCACCAAATCTTAATGATACTTGGTGGTAATGATCAGTTCACTAATCCAACTTGGCTACCCAATTTTTATTCTTTTAGGTTGAAGCATTCGTTTCCAGTAACACTTTGAATTTTTAGGTTTCACTCTGTTTTCTGCTATATAGATAGATGTGTTTGAAACTCTAAATCAAACACGGTTTGTGCTAGCTCCTTGAAATTTGACCAAATGAAGTAGTTCTAAGTTTTATCTCTATGGTTTGTTTCCTCTTGAAGTACCCCATGCAGAGACTGGCGAAAAACACTTTCGTTTGAAAGGGGTTGCCAAGCTTTCAAAAAACTACTAGTTTGCTGAAATCTCAGCAAACATTTTTTCACCAAATCTTGATGATACTTGGTGGTAATGATCAGTTGACTAATCCCTCTTGGCTGCCCAATTTTTATTCTTCTAGGTTGAAGCATTCGTTTCCAGTAACAGTTTGAATTTTTAGGTTTCACTCTGTTTTCTTATACATAGATAGCTGTGTTTGGAATTCTAAATCCAACACGGTTTGTGCTAGCTCCTTGAAACTTGACCAAATGAGGTAGTTCTAAGTTCTATCTCTATGGTTTGTTTTCTCTTGAAATACCCCATGCAGAGACTGGCGAAAAAACACTTTCGCTTGAGAGGGGTTGCCAAGCTTCCAAAAAACTACTAGTTTGCTGAAATCTCAGCAAATATTTTTTCACCAAATCTTGATGATACTTGGTGGTAATGATCAGTTCACTAATCCCACTTGGCTGCCCAACTTTCATTCTTCTAGGTTCAAGCGTTCGTTTCCAGTAACACTTTGAATTTTTAGGTTTCACTCTGTTTTCTGCTATATAGATAGATGTGTTTGAAACTCTGAATCAAACACGGTTTGTGCTAGCTCCGTGAAATTTGACCAAATGAAGTAGTTCTAAGTTCTATCTCTATGGTTTGTTTCCTCTTGAAGTACCCCATGCAGAGACTGGCGAAAAAAACTTTCGTTTGAAAGGGGTTTGCAAGCTTCCAAAAAACTACTAGTTTGCTGAAATCTCGGCAAACATTTTTTCACCAAATCTTGATGATACTTGGAGGTAATGATCAGTTCACTAATCCCTCTTGGCTGCCCAATTTTTATTCTTCTAGGTTGAAGCATTCGTTTCCAGTAACAGTTTGAATTTTTAGGTTTCACTCTGTTTTCTTATACATAGATAGCTGTGTTTGGAATTTTAAATCAAACACGGTTTGTGCTAGCTCCTTGAAACTTGACCAAATGAAGTAGTTCTAAGTTCTATCTCTATGGTTTGTCTCCTCTTGAAATACCCCATGCAGAGACTGGCGAAAAACACTTTCGTTTGAAAGGGGTTGCCAAGCTTCCAAAAAACTACTAGTTTGCTGAAATCTCAGCAAACATTTTTTCACCAAATCTTGATGATACTTGGTGGTAATGATCAGTTCACTAATCCCACTTGGCTGCCCAACTTTCATTCTTCTAGGTTCAAGCGTTCGTTTCCAGTAACACTTTGAATTTTTAGGTTTCACTCTGTTTTCTGCTATATAGATAGATGTGTTTGAAACTCTAAATCAAACACGGTTTGTGCTAGCTCCGTGAAACTTGACCAAATGAAGTAGTTCTAAGTTCTATCTCTATGGTTTGTTTCCTCTTGAAGTACCCCATGCAGAGAGTGGCGAAAAACACTTTCGTTTGAAAGGGGTTGCCAAGCTTCCAAAAAAACTACTAGTTTGCTGAAATCTCAGCAAACATTTTTTCAACAAATCTTGATGATACTTGGTGGTAATGATCAGTTCACTAATCCCAATTGGCTGCCCAATTTTTATTCTTCTAGGTTTGAAGCATTCGTTTCCAGTAACAGTTTGAATTTTTAGGATTCACTCTGTTTTCTCATACATAGATAGCTGTGTTTGGAATTCTAAATCAAACACGGTTTGTGCTAGCTCCGTGATACTTGACCAAATGAAGTAGTTCTAAGTTCTATCTCTATGGTTTGTTTCCTCTTGAAGTACCCCATGCAGAGACTGGCGAAAAACACTTTCGTTTGAAAGGGGTTGCCAAGCTTCCAAAAAACTACTAGATTGATGAAATCTCAGCAAACATTTTTTCACCAAATCTTGATGATACTTGGTGGTAATGATCAGTTCACGAATCCCACTTGGCTGCCCAACTTTTACTCTTCTAGGTTCAAGCGTTCGTTTCCAGTAACACTTTGAAATTTAGGTTTCACTCTGTTTTCTTATACATAGATAGCTGTGTTTGGAATTCTAAATCCAACACGGTTTGTGCTAGCTCCTTGAAACTTGACCAAATGAGGTAGTTCTAAGTTCTATCTCTATGGTTTGTTTTCTCTTGAAATACCCCATGCAGAGACTGGCGAAAAACACTTTCGTTTGAGAGGGGTTGCCAAGCTTCCAAAAAACTACTAGTTTGCTGAAATCTCATCAAATATTTTTTCACCAAATCTTGATGATACTTGGTGGTAATGATCAGTTCACTAATCCCACTTGGCTGCCCAACTTTCATTCTTCTAGGTTCAAGCGTTCGTTTCCAGTAACACTTTGAATTTTTAGGTTTCACTCTGTTTTCTGCAATATAGATAGATGTGTTTGAAACTCTGAATCAAACACGGTTTGTGCTAGCTCCGTGAAACTTGACCAAATGAAGTAGTTCTAAGTTCTATCTCTATGGTTTGTTTCCTCTTGAAGTACCCCATGCAGAGACTGGCGAAAAACACTTTCGTTTGAAAGGGGTTGCCAAGCTTCCAAAAAACTACTAGTTTGCTGAAATCTCAGCAAACATTTTTTCACCAAATCTTGATGATACTTGGTGGTAATGATCAGTTCACTAATCCCACTTGGCTGCCCAACTTTCATTCTTCTAGGTTCAAGCGTTCGTTTCCAGTAACACTTTGAATTTTTATGTTTCACTCTGTTTTCTGCTATATAGATAGATGTGTTTGAAACTCTAAATCAAACACGGTTTGTGCTAGCTCCTTGAAACTTGACCAAATGAAGTAGTTCTAAGATCTATCTCTATGGTTTGTTTCTTCTTGAAGTACCCCATGCAGAGACTGGCGAAAAACACTTTCGTTTGAAAGGGGTTGCCAAGCTTCCAAAAAACTACTAGTTTGATGAAATCTCAGCAAACATTCTTTCACCAAATCTTGATGATACTTGGTGGTAATGATCATTTCACTAATCCCACTTGGCTGCCCAACTTTCACTCTTCTAGGTTCAAGCGTTCGTTTCCAGTGACACTTTGAATTTTTAGGTTTCACTCTGTTTTCTGCAATATAGATAGATGTGTTTGAAACTCTAAATCAAACACGGTTGTGCTAGCTCCTTGAAACTTTACCAAATGAAGTAGTTCTATGTTCCATCTCTATGGTTTGTTTCCTTTTGAAGTACACCATGCAGAGACTGGCGAAAAACACTTTCGTTTGAAAGGGGTGGCCAAGCTTCCAAAAAACTACTAGTTTGCTGAAATCTCAGCAAACATTTTTTCACCAAATCTTGATGATACTTGGTGGTAATGATCAGTTCACCTAGCCCACTTGGCTGCCCAATTTTTACTCTTCTAGGTTCAAGCGTTCGTTTCAAGTAACACTTTGAATTTTTAGGTTTCACTCTGTTTTCTGCTATATAGATAGATGTGTTTGAAACTCTAAATCAAACACGGTTTGTGCTAGCTCCTTGAAACTTGACCAAATGAAGTAGTTCTATGTTCCATCTCTATGGTTTGTTTCCTCTTGAAGTACACCATGCAGAGACTGGCGAAAAACACTTTCGTTTGAAAAAGGTGGCCAAGCTTCCAAAAAACTACTAGTTTGCTGAAATCTCAGCAAAACTTTTTTCACCAAATCTTAATGATACTTGGTGGTAATGATTAGTTCACTAATCCCACTTGGCTACCCAATTTTTATTTTTATAGGTTGAAGCATTCGTTTCCAGTAACACTTTGAATTTTTAGGTTTCACTCTGTTTTCTGCTATATAGATAGATGTGTTTGAAACTCTAAATCAAACACGGTTTGTGCTAGCTCCTTGAAATTTGACCAAATGAAGTAGTTCTAAGTTCTATCTCTATGGTTTGTTTCCTCTTGAAGTACCCCATGCAGAGACTGGCGAACAACACTTTCGTTTGAAAGGGGTTTGGAAGCTTCCAAAAAACTACTAGTTTGCTGAAATCTCAGCAAACATTTTTTCACCAAATCTTAATGATACTTGGTGGTAATGATCAGTTCACTAATCCAACTTGGCTACCCAATTTTTATTCTTTTAGGTTGAAGCATTCGTTTCCAGTAACACTTTGAATTTTTAGGTTTCACTCTGTTTTCTGCTATATAGATAGATGTGTTTGAAACTCTAAATCAAACACGGTTTGTGCTAGCTCCTTGAAATTTGACCAAATGAAGTAGTTCTAAGTTTTATCTCTATGGTTTGTTTCCTCTTGAAGTACCCCATGCAGAGACTGGCGAAAAACACTTTCGTTTGAAAGGGGTTGCCAAGCTTTCAAAAAACTACTAGTTTGCTGAAATCTCAGCAAACATTTTTTCACCAAATCTTGATGATACTTGGTGGTAATGATCAGTTGACTAATCCCTCTTGGCTGCCCAATTTTTATTCTTCTAGGTTGAAGCATTCGTTTCCAGTAACAGTTTGAATTTTTAGGTTTCACTCTGTTTTCTTATACATAGATAGCTGTGTTTGGAATTCTAAATCCAACACGGTTTGTGCTAGCTCCTTGAAACTTGACCAAATGAGGTAGTTCTAAGTTCTATCTCTATGGTTTGTTTTCTCTTGAAATACCCCATGCAGAGACTGGCGAAAAACACTTTCGCTTGAGAGAGGTTGCCAAGCTTCCAAAAAACTACTAGTTTGCTGAAATCTCAGCAAATATTTTTTCACCAAATCTTGATGATACTTGGTGGTAATGATCAGTTCACTAATCCCACTTGGCTGCCCAACTTTCATTCTTCTAGGTTCAAGCGTTCGTTTCCAGTAACACTTTGAATTTTTAGGTTTCACTCTGTTTTCTGCTATATAGATAGATGTGTTTGAAACTCTGAATCAAACACGGTTTGTGCTAGCTCCGTGAAATTTGACCAAATGAAGTAGTTCTAAGTTCTATCTCTATGGTTTGTTTCCTCTTGAAGTACCCCATGCAGAGACTGGCGAAAAACACTTTCGTTTGAAAGGGGTTTGCAAGCTTCCAAAAAACTACTAGTTTGCTGAAATCTCGGCAAACATTTTTTCACCAAATCTTGATGATACTTGGAGGTAATGATCAGTTCACTAATCCCTCTTGGCTGCCCAATTTTTATTCTTCTAGGTTGAAGCATTCGTTTCCAGTAACAGTTTGAATTTTTAGGTTTCACTCTGTTTTCTTATACATAGATAGCTGTGTTTGGAATTTTAAATCAAACACGGTTTGTGCTAGCTCCTTGAAACTTGACCAAATGAAGTAGTTCTAAGTTCTATCTCTATGGTTTGTCTCCTCTTGAAATACCCCATGCAGAGACTGGCGAAAAACACTTTCGTTTGAAAGGGGTTGCCAAGCTTCCAAAAAACTACTAGTTTGCTGAAATCTCAGCAAACATTTTTTCACCAAATCTTGATGATACTTGGTGGTAATGATCAGTTCACTAATCCCACTTGGCTGCCCAACTTTCATTCTTCTAGGTTCAAGCGTTCGTTTCCAGTAACACTTTGAATTTTTAGGTTTCACTCTGTTTTCTGCTATATAGATAGATGTGTTTGAAACTCTAAATCAAACACGGTTTGTGCTAGCTCCGTGAAACTTGACCAAATGAAGTAGTTCTAAGTTCTATCTCTATGGTTTGTTTCCTCTTGAAGTACCCCATGCAGAGACTGGCGAAAAACACTTTCGTTTGAAAGGGGTTGCCAAGCTTCCAAAAAACTACTTGTTTTGATGAAATCTCAGCAAACATTTTTTCACCAAATCTTGATGATACTTGGTGGTAATGATCAGTTCACTAATCAAACTTGGCTGCCCAATTTTTATTCTTCTAGGTTCAAGCGTTCGTTTCCAGTAACACTTTGAATTTTTAGGTTTCACTCTGTTTTCTGCTATATAGATAGATGTGTTTGAAACTCTAAATCAAACACGGTTTGTGCTAGCTCCTTGAAATTTGACCAAATGAAGTAGTTCTAAGTTTTATCTCTATGGTTTGTTTCCTCTTGAAGTACCCCATGCAGAGACTGGCGAAAAACCCTTTCGTTTGAAAGGGGTTGCCAAGCTTCCAAAAAACTACTAGTTTGCTGAAATCTCAGCAAACATTTTTTCACCAAATCTTGATGATACTTGGTGGTAATGATCAGTTGACTAATCCCTCTCTTCTGCCCAATTTTTATTCTTCTAGGTTGAAGCGTTCGTTTCCAGTAACACTTTGAATTTTTAGGTTTCACTCTGTTTTCTGCTATATAGATAGATGTGTTTTAAACTCTGAATCAAACACGGTTTGTGCTAGCTCCTTGAAACTTGACCAAATGAAGTAGTTCTAAGTTTATCTCTATGGTTTGTTTCCTCTTGAAGTACCCCATGCAGAGACTGGCCAAAAACACTTTCGTTTGAAAGGGGTTGCCAAGCTTCCAAAAAACTACTAGTTTGCTGAAATCTCAGGAAACCTTTTTTCACCAAATCTTGATGATACTTGGTGGTATTGATCAGTTCACTAATCTCACTTGGTGCCCAACTTTCACTCTTCTAGGTTCAAGCGTTCGTTTCCAGTAACACTTTGAATTTTTAGGTTTCACTCTGTTTTCTGCTATATAGATAGATGTGTTTGAAACTCTAAATCAAACACGGTTTGTGCTAGCTCCTTGAAACTTGACCAAATGAAGAAGTTCTAAGTTCTATCTCTATGGTTTGTTTCCTCTTGAAGTACCCCATGCAGAGACTGGCGAAAAACACTTTCGTTTGAAAGGGGTTGCCAAGCTTCCAAAAAACTACTAGTTTGCTGAAATCTCAGCAAACATTTTTTCACCAAATCTTGATGACACTTGGTGGTAATGATCAGTTCACTAATCAAACTTGGCTGCCCAATTT
>NW_027516503.1:36209-58188 GCF_048772815.1 Callospermophilus lateralis | reverse complement strand
ACTGCATCTGTCAATATAGAGGAAAACGCAGTGAAACCTAAAAATTCAAACTGTTCCTGCAAACGAATGCTTCCACCTAGGAGAACGAAACTTGGGGATCCAAGTTTGATTGGTGTACTGCTCATTACTTGAAAGTATCATGAAGGTCGGAAGAAAAAATATATGTTGTGATTTCAGGAGACTGTAGTTTTTTGGCAGCCTACCAACGCCTTTCATTGAATGAGTTATTCGCCAGTCTCTGCTTAAGGCTACATCAAGAGGAAACAAACCTTAGAGATAGAACGCAGAACTTCTGTATTGTGTCAAGTTTCAAGAAGCTAGGACAAACCGTGTTTGATTTAGAGTTCGAACTGCATCTGTCAATATAGGAGAAAACAGAGTGAAACCTAAAAATTCAAACTGTTCCTGCAAACGTATGCTTCAACCTAGGAGAACGAAACTTGGGCATCCAAGTTTGATTGGTGTACTGCTCATTACTTGAAGTTATCATGAAGGTTGGATGAAAAAATATACATTGAGATTTCAGGAGATGGTAGTTTTTTGGAAGCTTAACAATGCCTTTCATTGAATGTGTTATTCGCCAGTCACTGCTTAAGGCTACATCAAGAGGAAACAAACCTTAGGGATAGAATGTAGAACTACTTTATTGTGTCAAGTTTCAAGAAGCTAGGACAAACCGTGTTTGATTTAGAGTTTGAACTACATTTGTCAATATAGGAGAAAACAGTGTGAAACCTAAAAATTCAAACTGTTCCTGCAAACGAATGTTTCAACGTAGGAGAAGGAAACTTGAGCATCCAAGTGGAATTGGTGTACTGATCATTACTTGAAAGTATCATGAAGATTGGATGAAAAAATATATGTTGAGACTTCAAAAGACTCTAGTTTTTGGAAGTTTGGCAACCCCTTTCAATATAAGTGTTATTCGCCACTCCCTGCTTTAGGCTACATCAAGAGGAAACAAACCTTAGAGACAGAAGGTAGAACTAGTGTATTGTGTCAAGATTCAAGAAGTGAGCACAAACCGTGTTTGATTTAGAGTTCTAACTGCTTCTGTCAATATAGGAGAAAACAGAGTGAAACCAAAAAATTCAAACTGTTCCTGCAAACGAATGCTTCAACCTAGGAGAACGAAACTTGGGGATCCAAGTTCGATTGGTGTACTGCTCATTACTTGAAAGTATCATGAAGGTCGGAAGAAAAAATATATGTTGTGATTTCAGGAGACTGTAGTTTTTTGGCAGCCTAACAACGCCTTTCATTGAATGAGTTATTCGCCAGTCTGTGCTTAAGGCTACATCAAGAGGAAACAAACCTTAGAGAAAGAACGTAGAACTACTGTATTGTGTCAAGTTTCAAGAAGCTAGCACAAACCGTGTTTGATTTAGAGTTCTAACTGCATCTGTCAATATAGTAGAAAACGCAGTGAAACCTAAAAATTCAAACTGTTCCTGCAAACGAATGCTTCAACCTAGGAGAACGAAACTTGGACATCCAAGTTTGACTGGTGTACTGCTCATTACTTGAAAGTATCATGAAGGTCGTAAGAAAAAATGTATGTTGTGATTTCAAGAGACTGTAGTTTTTTGCAGCCTAACAATGCCTTTCATTGAATGAGTTATTCGCCAGTCTCTGCTTAAGGCTACATCAAGAGGAAACAAACCTTTGAGATAGAACGTTGAACTACTGTATTGTGTCAAGTTTCAAGAAGCTAGCACAAACCGTGTTTGATTTAGAGTTCTAACTGCATCTGTCAATATAGAAGAAAACGCAGTGAAAACTAAAAATTCAAACTCTTTCTGCAAACGAATGTTTCAACCTAGGAGAACGAAACTTGGGCATCCAAGTTTGATTGGTGTACTGCTCATTACTTGAAAGTATCATGAAGGTCGGAAGAAAAAATATATGTTGTGATTTCAGGAGACTGTAGTTTTTGGCATCCTAAAAACGCCTTTCATTGAATGAGTTATTCGCAGTCTGTGCTTAAGGCTACATCAAGAGAAAAGAATCCTGAGAGGTAGAACGTAGAACTACTGTATTGTGTCAAGCTTCAAGAAGCTAGCACAAACCGTGTTTGATTTAGATTCGAACTGCATCTGTCAATATAGGAGAAAACAGAATGAAAACTAAAAATTCAAACTGTTACTGCAAACGATGCTTCAACGTAGGAGAACAAAACTTGGGGTTCCAAGTTTGATTGGTGTACTGCTCATTACTTGAAAGCATCATGAAGGTCGGAAAAAAAAAATATATGTTGTGATTTCAGGAGACTGTAGTTTTTTGGCAGCCTAACAACGCCTTTCGTTGAATGAGTTATTCGCCGGTCTCTGCTTAAGGCTACGTCAAGAGGAAACAAACCTTAGAGATAGAACGTAGAACTACTGTATTGTGTCAAGTTTTAAGAAGCTACCACAAACCGTGTTTGATTTAGAGTTCTAACTGCATCTGTCCATATAGGAGAAAACAGAGTCAAACCGAAAAATTCAAACAGTTCCTGCAAACGAATGCTACAATCTAGGAGAACTAAACTTGGGCATCCAAGTGGGATTGGTGTACTGATCATTACGTGAATGTATCATGAAGATTGGATGAAAAAATATATGTTGAGGTTTCAGGAGACTCTAGTTTTTGGAAGTTTGGCAACCCCTTTCAATATAAGTGTTATTCGCCACTCCCTGCTTTAGGCTACATCAAGAGGAAACAAACCTTAGAGAGAGAAGGTAGAACTACTGTATTGTGTCAAGTTTCAAGAAGCTAGCACAAACCGTGTTTGATTTAGAGTTCTAACTGCATCTGTCAATATAGAAGAAAACGCAGTGAAACCTAAAAATTCAAACTGTTCCTGCAAACGAATGCTTCAACCTAGGAGAACGAAACTTGGGCATCCAAGTTTGATTGGTGTACTTCTCATTACTTGAAAGTATCATGAAGGTCAGAAGAAAAAATATATGTTGTTGTTTCAGGAGACTGTAGTTTTTTGGCAGCCTACCAACGCCTTTCATTGAATGAGTTATTCGCCAGTCTCTGCTTAAGGCTACATCAAGAGGAAACAAACCTTAGAGATAGAACGTAGAACTACTGTATTGTGTCATGTTTCAAAAAGCTACCACAAACCGTGTTTGATTTAGAGTTCTAAGTGCATCTGTCAATATAGAAGAAAACGCAGTGAAAACTAAAAATTCAAACTGTTACTGCAAACGGATGCTTGAACGTAGGTGAACGAAACTTGGTCATCCAAGTTTGATTGGTGTACTGCTCATTACTTGAAAGTATCATGAAGGTCGGAAAAAAAAATATATGTTGTGATTTCAGGAGACTGTAGTTTTTTGGCAGCCTAACAATGCCTTTCATTGAATGAGTTATTCGCTAGTCTGTGTTTAAGGCTACATCAAGTTGAAACAATCCTTAGACATAGAACGTAGAACTACTGTATTGTGTCAAGCTTCAAGAAACTAGCACAAACTGTGTTTGATTTAGATTTCGAACTGCATCTGTCAATATAGGAGAAAACAGAGTGAAACCTAAAAAATTAAACTGTTCCTGCAAACGAATGCTTCAACCTAGGAGATTGAAACTTGTTCATCCAAGTTTGATTGGTGTACTGCTCATTACTTGAAGTTATCATGAAGGTCGGATGAAAAAATATACATTGAGATTTCAGGAGATGGTAGTTTTTTGGAAGCTTAACAATGCCTTTCATTTAAAGTGTTATTCGCCAGTCTTTGCTTAAGGCTGCATCCAGAGGGAACAAACCTTATGGATAGAACGTAGAACTACTGTATTGTGTCAAGTTTCAAGAAGCTAGCACAAACCGTGTTTGATTTAGTGTTCTACCTTCCTCTGTCAATATAGAAGAAAATGCAGTGAAACCTAAAAATTCAAACTGTTCCTGCAAACGAATGCTTCAACCTAGGAGAACGACACTTGGGCATCCAAGTGGGATTCGTGTACTGATCATTACTTGAAAGTATCATAAAGATTGGATGAAAAAATATATGTTGACTTTTCAGGAGACTCTAGTTTTTGGAAGTTTGGCAACCCCTTTCAATATAAGTGTTATTCGCCAGTCCCTGCATTAGGCTACATCAAGAGGAAAATACCTTAGAGATAGAACGTAGAACTACTGTATTGTGTCAAGTTTCAAGAAGCTAGCACAAACCGTTTTTGATTTAGAGTTCGAACTGCATCTGTCAATATAGGAGAATACAGAGTGAAACCTAAAAATTCAAACTGTTCCTGCAAACGAATGGTTCAACCTAGGAGAACGAAACTTGGGCATCCAAGTTTGATTGGTGTACTGCTCATTACTTGAAAGTATCATGAAGGTCGGAAGAAAAAATATATGTTGTGATTTCAAGAGACTGTAGTTTTTTGGCAGCCTAAGAACGCCTTTCATTGAATGAGTTATTCGCCAGTCTGTGCTTAAGGCTACATCAAGAGGAAACAATCCTTAGAGGTAGAACGTAGAACTACTGTATTGTGTCAAGCTTCAAGAAGCTAGCACAAACCGTGTTTGATTTAGAGTTCGAACTGCATCTGTCAATATAGGAGAAAACAGAGCGAAACCTAAAAATTCACACTGTTCCTGCAAACGAATGTATCAACCTAGGAGAACGAAACTTGGGCATCCAAGTTTGATTGGTGTACTGCTCATTACTTGAAAGTATCATGAAGGTCGGAAGAAAAAATATATGTTGTGATTTCAGGAGACTGTAGTTTTTTGGCAGCCTACCAAAGCCTTTCATTGAATGAGTTATTCGCCAGTCTCTGCTTAAGGCTACATCAAGAGGAAACAATCCTTAGAGGTAGAACGTAGAACTACTGTATTGTGTCAAGCTTCAAGAAGCTAGCACAAACCGTGTTTGATTTAGAGTTCTAACTGAATCTGTCAATATAGGAGAAAACAGAGTGAAAACTAAAAATTCAAACTGTTATGGAAACGGATGCTTCAACGTATTAGAACGAAACTTGGGCATCCAAGTTTGATTGGTGTACTGCTCATTACTTAAAGTTATCATGAAGGTCGGATGAAAAAATATACATTGAGATATCAGGAGATGGTTGTTTTTGGGAAGCTTAACAATGCCTTTCATTGAAAGAGTTATTTGCCAGTCTCTGCTTAAGGCTACATCAAGAGGAAACAAACCTTAGGGATAGAACTTTGAACTACTGTTTTGTGTCAAGTTTCAAGAAGCTAGCACAAACCGTGTTTGATTTAGAGTTCTAACTGCATCTGTCAATATAGAAGAAAACAGAGTCAAACCTAAGAATTCAAACTGTTCCTGCAAACGAATGCTTCAACCTAGGAGAACGAAACTTGGGCATCGAAGTGGGATTGGTGTACTGATCATTTCGTGAATGTATCATGAAGTTTGGATGAAAAAATATATGTTGACATTTCAGGAGACTTTAGTTTTTGGAAGTTTGGCAACCCCTTTCAATATAAGTGTTATTCACCACTCCCTGCTTTAGGCTACATCAAGAAGAAACAAACCTTAGAGACAGAACGTAGAACTACTGTATTGTGTCAAGTTTCAAGAAGATACCACAAACCGTGTTTGATTTAGTGTTCTAAATGCATCTGTCAATATAGGAGAAAACAGAGTGAAAACTAAAAATTCAAACTGTTACTGCAAACGGATGCTTCAACGTAGGAGAACGAAACTTGGGCATCCAAGTTTGATTGGTGTACTGCTCATTACTTGAAAGTATCATGAAGGTCGGAAAAAAAATATATGTTGTGATTTCAGGAGACTGTAGTTTTTTGACAGCCTAACAACGCCTTTAACTGAATGAGTTATTCGCCAGTCTGTGCCTAAGGCTACAACAAGAGGAAACAAACCTTAGAGAAAGAACGTAGAACTACTGTATTGTGTCAAGTTTCAAGAAGCTACCACAAACTGTGTTTGATTTAGACTTGTAACTGCATCTGTCAATATAAGAGAAAACACAGTGAAAACTAAAAATTCAAACTGTTACTGCAAACGGATGCTTCAACATAGGAGAACGAAACTTGGGCATCCAAGTTTGATTGGTGTACTGCTCATTACTTGAAAGTATCATGAAGGTCGGAAGAAAAAATATATGTTGTGATTTCAGGAGACTGCAGTTTTTTGGCTGCCTAACAATGCCTTTCATTCAATGAGTTATTCGCCAGTCTCTGCTTAAGGCTACATCAAGAGGAAACAAACCTTAGAGATAGAACGTAGAACTACTGTATTGTGTCAAGTTTCAAGAAGCTAGCACAAACCGTGTTTGATTTAGAGTTCTAACTGCATCTGTCAATATAGTAGAAAATGCAGTGAAACCTAAAAATTCAAACTGTTCCTGCAAACAAATGCTTCAACCTAGGAGAACGAAACTTGGGAATCCAAGTTTGACTGGTGTACTGCTCATTACTTGAAAGTATCATGAAGGTCGTAAGAAAAAATATATGTTGTGATTTCAAGAGACTGTAGTTTTTTGCAGCCTAACAATGCCTTTCATTGAATGAGTTATTCGCCAGTCTCTGCTTAAGGCTACATCAAGAGGAAACAAACCTTTGAGATAGAACGTTGAACTACTGTATTGTGTCAAGTTTCAAGAAGCTAGCACAAACCGTGTTTGATTTAGAGTTCTAACTGCATCTGTCAATATAGAAGAAAACGCAGTGAAACCTAAAAATTCAAACTGTTCCTGCAAACGAATGCTTCAACCTAGGAGAAGGAAACTTGCGCATCGAAGTTTGATTGGTGTACTACTCATTACTTGAAAGTATCATGAAGGTCGGAAGAAAAAATATATGTTGTGATTTCAGGAGACTGTAGTTTTTTGGCAGCCTAACAATGCCTTTCATTGAATGAGTTATTCTCCAGTCTGTGCTTAAGGCTACATCAAGAGAAAACAATCCTTAGAGATAGAACGTAGAACAACTTTATTGTGTCAAGCTTCAAGAAGCTAGCACAAACCGTGTTTGATTTAGAGTTCGAACTGCATCTGTCAATATAGGAGAAAACAGAGTGAAACCTAAAAATTCAAACTGTTCCTTCAAACGAATGCTTAAAACTAGGAGAACTAAACTTGGGCATCCAAGTTTGACTGGTGTACTGCTCATTACTTGAAAGTATCATGACGGTCGGAAGAAAAAATATATGTTGTGATTTCAAGAGACTGTAGTTTTTTGGCAGCCTAACAACGCCTTTCATTGAATGAGTTATTCGTCAGTCTCTGCTTAACACTAAATCAAGAGGAAACAAACCTTAAAGAAAGAACGTAGAACTACTGTATTGTGTCACGTTTCAAGAAGCTAGCACAAACCGTGTTTGATTTAGAGTTCTAACTGCATCTGTCGATATAGTAGAAATCAGAGTCAAACCTAAAAATTCAAACAGTTCCTGCAAACGAATGCTTCAACCTAGTAGAACGACACTTGGGCATCCAAGTGGGATTGGTGTACTGATCATTACTTGAATGTATCATGAAGATTGGATGAAAAAATATATGTTGAGATTTCAGGAGACTCTAGTTTTTGTAAGTTTGGCAACCCCTTTCAATATAAGTGTTATTCACCACTCCCTGCTTTAGGCTACATCAAGAGGAAACAAACCTTAGAGATGGAAAGTAGAACTACTGTACTGTGTCAAGTTTCAAGAAGCTAGCACAAACCGTGTTTGATTTCGTGTTCTAACTGCATCTGTCAATATAGAAGAAAACGCAGTGAAACCTAAAAATTCAAACTGTTCCTGCAAACGAATGCTTCCACGTAGGAGAACGAAACTTTGGGATCCAAGTTTGATTGGTGTACTGCTCATTACTTGAAACTATCATGAAGGTCGTAAGAAAAAATATATGTTGTGATTTCAGGAGACTGTAGTTTTTTGGCAGCCTACCAACGCCTTTCATTTAATGAGTTATTCGCCAGTCTCTGCTTAAGGCTACATCAAGAGGAAACAAACGTTAGAGATAGAACATAGAACCACTGTATTGTGTCAAGTTTCAAGAAGCTAGCACAAACCGTGTTTGATTTAGAGTTCTAACTGCATCTGTCAATATAGAAGAAAACACAGTGAAATCTGAAAATTCAAACAGTTCCTGCAAACGAATGCTTCAACCTAGGAGAACGAAACTTGGGCATCCAAGTTTGATTGGTGTACTGCTCATTACTTGAAAGTATCATGAAGGTCGGAAGAAAAAATATATGTTGTGATTTCAGAAGATTGTAGTTTTTTGGCAGCCTACCAACGCCTTTCATTGAATGAGTTATTCGCCAGTCTCTGCTTAAGGCTACATCAAGAGGAGACAAACCTTAGAGATAGAACGTAGAACTACTGTATTGTGTCAAGTTTCAAGAAGCTAGCACAAACCGTGTTTGATTTAGAGTTCTAACTGCATCTGTCAATATAGAAGAAAACGCAGTGAAACCTAAAAATTCAAACTGTTCCTGCAAACGAATGCTTCAACGTAGGAGAACGAAACTTGGGCATCCAAGTTTGATTGGTGTACTGCTCATTACTTGAAGTTATCATGAAGGTCGGATGAAAAAATATACATTGAGATTTCAGGAGATGGTAGTTTTTTGGAAGCTTAACAATGCCTTTCATTGAAAGAGTTATTTCCCAGTCTCTGCTTAAGGCTACATCAAGAGGAAACAAACCTTAGGGATAGAACTTAGAACTACTGTTTGGTGTCAAGTTTCAAGAAGCTAGCACAAACCGTGTTTGATTTACAGTTCTAACTGCATCTGTCAATATAGAAGAAAACAGAGTCAAACCTAAAAATTCAAACTGTTCCTGCAAAGGAATGCTTCAACCTAGGAGAACGAAACTTGGGCATCCAACTTTGATTGGTGTACTGCTCATTACTTGAAAGTATCATGAAGGTCGGAAGAAAAAATATATGTTGTGATTTCAGGAGACTGTAGTTTTTGGCAGCCTAACAATGCCTTTCATTGAATGAGTTATTCGCCAGTCTCTGCTTAAGGCTACGTCAAGAGGATACAAACCTTAGAGATAGAACGTAGAACTACTGTATTGTGTCAAGCTTCATGAAGCTAGCACAAACCGTGTTTGATTTAGAGTTCGAACTGCATCTGTCAATATAGGAGAAAACAGAGTGAAACCTAAAAATTCAAACTGTTCCTGCAAACGAATGCTTAAACCTAGGAGAACGAAACTTGCGCATCCAAGTTTGATTGGTGTACTGCTCATTACTTCAAAGTATCATGAAGTTCGGAAGAAAAAAATATATGTTGTGATTTCAGGAGACTGTAGTTTTTTGGCAGCCTAACAATGCCTTTCATTGAATGAGTTATTCGCCAGTCTCTGCTTAAGGCTACATCAAGAGGAAACAAACCTTTGAGATAGAACGTTGAACTACTGTATTGTGTCAAGTTTCAAGAAGCTAGCACAAACCGTTGTTTGATTTAGAGTTCTAACTGCATCTGTCAATATAGAAGAAAATGCAGTGAAACCTAAAAATTCAAACTCTTTCTGCAAACGAATGTTTCAACCTAGGAGAACGAAACTTGGGCATCCAAGTTTGATTGGTGTACTGCTCATTACTTGAAAGTATCATGAAGGTTGGAAGAAAAAATATATGTTGTGATTTCAGGAGACTGTAGTTTTGGGCATCCTAACAACGCCTTTCATTGAATGAGTTATTCGCCAGTCTGTGCTTAAGGCTACATCAAGAGAAACAATCCTGAGAGGTAGAACGTAGAACTACTGTATTGTGTCAAGCTTCAAAAAGCTAGCACAAACCGTGTTTGATTTAGATTCGAACTGCATCTGTCAATATAGGAGAAAACAGAATGAAAACTAAAAATTCAAACTGTTACTGCAAACGGATGCTTCAATGTAGGAGAACAAAACTTGTGCATCCAAGTTTGATTGGTGTACTGCTCATTACTTGAAAGTATCATGACGGTCGGAAAAAAAATATATGTTGTGATTTCAGGAGATGGTAGTTTTTTGGAAGCTTAACAATGCCTTTCATTGAAAGAGTTATTTCCCAGTCTCTGCTTAAGGCTACATCAAGAGGAAACAAACCTTAGGTATAGAACTTAGAACTACTGCTTTGTGTCAAGTTTCAAGAAGCTAGCACAAACCGTGTTTGATTTACAGTTCTAACTGCATCTGTCAATATGGAAGAAAACAGAGTCAAACCTAAAAATTCAAACTGTTCCTGCAAACGAATGCTTCAACCTAGGAGAACGAAACTTGGGCATCCAAGTTTGATTGGTGTACTGCTCATTACTTGAAAGTATCATGAAGGTCGGAAGAAAAAATATATGTTGTGATTTCAGGAGAATGTTGTTTTTTGGCATCCTAACAACGCCTTTCATTGAATGAGTTATTCGCCAGTCTCTGCTTAAGGCTACATCAAGAGAAAACAATCCTTAGAGATAGAACGTAGAACTACTGTATTGTGTCAAGTTTCAAGAAGCTAGCACAAACCTTGTTTGATTAAGAATTCTAACTGCATCTGTCAACATAGGAGAAAACAGAATGAAAACCAAAAATTCAAACTGTTACTGCAAACGGATGCTTCAACGTAGGAGAGCAAAACTTGTGCATCCAAGTTTGATTGGTGTATTGCTCATTACTTGAAAGTATCATGAAGGTCAGAAGAAAAAATATATGTTGTGATTTCAGGAGACTGTAATTTTTTGGCAGCCTAACAATGCCTTTCATTGAATGAGTTATTCGCCAGTCTCTGCTTAAGGCTATTTCAAGAGGATACAAACCTTAGAGATAGAACATAGAACTACTGTACTGTGTGAAGTTTCAAGCAGCTACCACAAACCGTGTTTGATTTAGAATTCTAACTGCATCTGTCAATATAGGAGAAAACAGAGTGAAAACTAAAAATTCAAACTGTTACTGCAAACGGATGCTTCAACGTAGGAGAACGAAACTTGGGCATCCAAGTTTGATTGGTGTACTGCTCATTACTTGAAAGTATCATGAAGGTCGGAAAAAAAAATATATGTTGTGATTTCAGGAGAGTGTAGTTTTTTGGCAGCCTAACAACGCCTTTCATTGAATGAGTTATTCGCCAGTCTGTGCTTAAGGCTACATCAAGAGGAAACAAACCTTAGAGATAGAACATAGAACTACTGTATTGTGTCAAGTTTCAAGAAGCTACCACAAACCGTGTTTGATTTAGAGTTTTAACTGCATCTCTCGATATAGGAGAAAACAGAGTCAAACCTAAAAATTCAAACAGTTCCTGCAAACGAATGCTTCAATCTAGGAGAACTAAACTTGGGCATCCAATTGGGATTGGTGTACTGATCATTACGTGAATGTATCATGAAGATTGGATGAAAAAATATATGTTGAGATTTCAGGAGACTCTAGTTTTTGGAAGTTTGGCAACCCCTTTCAATATAAGTGTTATTCGAAGTCCCTTCATTAGGCTACATCAAAAGGAAACAAACCTTAGAGATAGAATGTAGAACTACTGTATTGTGTCAAGTTTCAGAAGCTACCAAAAACCGTGTTTGATTTAGAGTTGTAACTGCATCTGTCAATATAGGAGAAAACAGAGTGAAAACTAAAAATTCAAACTGTTACTGCAAACGGATGCTTCAACATAGGAGAACGAAACTTGGGCATCCAAGTTTGATTGGTGTACTGCTCATTACTTGAAAGTATCATGAAGGTCGGAAAAAAAATATATGTTGTGATTTCAGGAGACTGTATTTTTTGGCAGCCTAACAATGCCTTTCATTGAATGAGTTATTCGCCAGTCTCTGCTTAAGGCTACATCAAGAGGAAACAAACCTTTGAGATAGAACGTAGAACTACTGTATTGTGTCAAGTTTCAAGAAGCTAGCACAAACCGTGTTTGATTTAGAGTTCTAACTGCATCTGTCAATATAGTAGAAAATGCAGTGAAACCTAAAAATTCAAACTGTTCCTGAAAACGAATACTTCAACCTAGGAGAACGAAACTTGGGAATCCAAGTTTGACTGGTGTACTGCTCATTACTTGAAAGTATCATGAAGGTCGGAAGAAAAAATATATGTTCTGATTTCAAGAGACTGTAGTTTTTTGCAGCCTAACAATGCCTTTCATTGAATGAGTTATTCGCCAGTCTCTGCTTAAGGCTACATCAAGAGGAAACAAACCTTTGAGATAGAACGTTGAACTACTGTATTGTGTCAAGTTTCAAGAAGCTAGCACAAACCGTGTTTGATTTAGAGTTCTAACTGCATCTGTCAATATAGAAGAAAACGCAGTGAAACCTAAAAATTCAAACTCTTCCTGCAAACGAATGCTTCAACCTAGGAGAAGGAAACTTGCGCATCCAAGTTTGATTGGTGTACTGCTCATTATTTGAAAGTATCATGAAGGCCGGAAGAAAAAAAATATGTTGTGATTTCAGGAGAATGTAGTTTTTTGGCATCCTAACAACGCCTTTCATTGAATGAGTTATTCGCCAGTCTGTGCTTAAGGCTACATCAAGAGAAAACAATCCTTAGAGATATAACGTAGAACTACTGTATTGTGTCAAGCTTCAAGAAACTAGGACAAACCGTGTTTGATTTAGAGTTCGAACTGCATCTGTCAATATAGGAGAAAACAGAGTGAAACCAAAAAATTCAAACTGTTCCTGCAAAGAAAGCTTAAACCTAGGAGAACGAAACTTGCGCATCCAGGTTGATTGGTGTACTGCTCATTATTGAAAGTATCATGAAGGTCGGAAGAAAAAATATATGTTTTGATTTCAGGAGACTGTAGTTTTTTGGCAGCCTAACAATGCATTTCATTGAATGAGTTATTCGCAAGTCTCTGCTTAAGGCTACATCAAGAGGAAAAAAACCTTTGAGATAGAACGTAGAACTACTGTATTGTGTCAAGTTTCAAGAAGCTAGCACAAACCGTGTTTGATTTAGAGTTCTAACTGCATCTGTCAATATAGTAGAAAATGCAGTGAAACCTAAAAATTCAAACTGTTCCTGCAAACGAATGCTTCAACCTAGGAGAATGAAACTTGGGCATCCAAGTTTGACTGGTGTACTGCTCATTACTTGAAAGAGTCGTGAAGGTCGTAAGAAAAAATGTATCTTGTGATTTAAAGAGACTGTAGTTTTTAGAAGCCTAACAATGCCTTTCATTGAATGAGTTATTCGCCAGTCTCCGCTTAAGGCTACATCAAGAGGAAACAAACCTTTGAGATAGAACGTTGAACTACTGTATTGTGTCAAGTTTCAAGAAGCTAGCACAAACCGTGTTTGATTTAGAGTTCTAACTGCATCTGTCAATATAGAAGAAAACGCAGTGAAACCTAAAAATTCAAACTGATCCTGCAAACGAATGCTTCAACCTAGGAGAACGAAACTTGGGCATCCAAGTTTGATTGGTGTACTGCTCATTACTTGAAAGTATCATGAAGGTCGGAAGAAAAAATACATGTTGTGATTTCAGGAGACTCTAGTTTTTTGGCAGCCTAACAATGCCTTTCATTGAATGAGTTATTCGCCAGTCTCTGGTTAAGGCTACATCAAGAGGAAACAAACCTTAGTGATAGAACGTAGAACTACTGTATTGTGTCAAGTTTCAAGAAGCTAGCACAAACCTTGTTTGATTAAGAGTTCTAACTGCATCTGTCAATATAGGAGAAAACAGAGTGAAAACTAAAAATTCAAACTGTTACTGCAAACGGATGCATCCACGTAGGAGAACGAAACTTGTGCATCCAAGTTTGATTGGTGTACTGCTCATTACTTGAAAGTATCATGAAGGTCGGAAAAAAAAAATGTTGTGATTTCAGGAGACTGTAGTTTTTTGGCAGCCTAACAATGAATTTCATTGAATGAGTTTTCCGCCAGTCTCTGCTTAAGGCTACATCAAGAAGAAACAAACCTTTGAGATAGAACGTAGAACTACTGTATTGTGTCAAGTTTCATGAAGCTAGCACAAACCGTGTTTGATTTAGAGTTCCAACTGCATCTGTCAATATAGTAGAAAATGCAGTGAAACCTAAAAATTCAAACTGTTCCTGCAAACGAATGCTTCAACCTAGGAGAACGAAACTTGGACATCCAAGTTTGACTGTGTACTGCTCATTACTTGAAAGTATCATGAAGGTCGTAAGAAAAAATGTATGTTGTGATTTCAAGAGACTGTAGTTTTTTGCAGCCTAACAATGCCTTTCATTGAATGAGTTATTCGCCAGTCTCTGCTTAAGGCTACATCAAGAGGAAACAAACCTTTGAGATAGAACGTTGAACTACTGTATTGTGTCAAGTTTCAAGAAGCTAGCACAAACCGTGTTTGATTTAGAGTTCCAACTGCATCTGTCAATATAGTAGAAAATGCAGTGAAACCTAAAAATTCAAACTGTTACTACAAACGAATGTCTCAACGCAGGAGAAGGAAACTTGAGCATCCATGTGGGATTGGTGTACTGATCATTCCTTGAATGTATCATGAAGATTGGATGAAAAAATAGATGTTGACATTTCAGGAGACTCTAGTTTTTGGAAGTTTGGCAACCCCTTGCAATATAAGTGTTATTCGCCAGTCCCTGCATTAGGCTATATGAAGAGGAAACAAACCTTAGAGATAGAACCTAGAACTACTGTATTGTGTCAAGTTTCAAGAAGCTAGCACAAACCGTGTTTGATTTAGAGTTCTAACTGCATCTGTCAATATAGGAGAAAATAGAGTGAAACCTAAAAATTCAAACTGTTCCTGCAAACGAATGCTTCAACCTAGGAGAAGGAAACTTGGGCATCCAAGTGGGATTGGTGTACTGATAATTACGTGAATGTATCATGAAGATTGGATGAAAAAATATATGTTGTGATTTCAGGAGACTCTAGTTTTTGGAAGTTTGGCAACCCCTTTCAATATAAGTGTTATTCGCCACTCCCTGCTTTAGGCTACATCAAGAGGAAAGAAACCTTAGAGATAGAACGTAGAACTACTGTATTGTGTCACGTTTCAAGAAGCTAGCACAAACCGTGTTTGATTTAGAGTTCTAACTGCATCTGTCAATATAGGAGAAAACAGAGTGAAAACTAAAAAATCAAACTGTTACTGCAAACGGATGCTTCAACTTAGAGGAACGAAACTTGGGCATCCAAGTTTGATTGGTGTACTGCTCATTACTTGAAAGTATCATGAAGGTCGGAAAAAAATATATGTTGTGATTTCAGGAGACTGTAGTTTTTTTGGCAGCCTAACAACGCCTTTCATTGAATGAGTTATTCGCCAGCCTGTGCTTAAGGCTACATCAAGAGGAAACAAACCTTAGAGATAGAACGTAGAACTACTTTATTTTGTCAAGTTTCAAGAAGCTAGCACAAACCGTGTTTGATTTAGAGTTTGAACTACATTTGTCAATATAGGAGAAAACAGAGTGAAACCTAAAAATTCAAACTGTTACTGCAAACGAATGCTTCAAAGTAGGAGAAGGAAACGTGAGCATCCACGTGGGATTGGTGTACTGCTCATTAATTGAAAGTATCATGGAGGTAGAGAAAAAAATATATATGTTGTGATTTCAGGAGACTGTAGTTTTTTGGCAGCCTAACAACGAATTTCAATGAATGAGTTATTCGCCAGTCTGTGCTTAAGGCTACATCAAGAGGAAACAAACCTTAGAGACAGAACGTAGAACTACTGTATTGTGTCAAGTTTCAAAAAGTGAGCACAAACCGTGTTTGATTTAGAGTTCGAATTGCATCTGTCAATATAGGAGAAAACAGAGTGAAATTTAAAAATTCAAACTGTTCCTGCAAACGAATGCTTCTACATCGGAGAATGAAACTTGGCCATCCAGTTTGATTGGTGTACTGCTCATTACTTGAAGTTATCATGAAGTTCGGATGAAAAAATATACATTGAGATTTCAGGAGACGGTAGTTTCTTGGAAGCTTAACAATGCCTTTCATTGAAAGTGTTATTCGCCAGTCTCTTCTTAAGGCTACAACAAGAGGAAACAAACCTTAGAGAAAGAACGTAGAACTACTTTATTGTGTCACGTTTCAAGAAGCTAGCACAAACCGTGTTTGATTTAGAGTTCTAACTGCATCTGTCAATATAGAAGAAAACGCAGTGAAACCTAAAAATTTAAACTGATTTTGAAAACGAATGCTTCAACCTAGGAGAACGAAACATGGGCATCCAAGTTTGATAGGTGTACTAATCATTACTTGAAAGTATCATGAAGATTGGATGAAAAAATATACGTTGAGATTTCAGGAGACTCTAGTTTTTGAACGTTTGGCATCCCCGTTCAATATAAGTGTTATCCGACACTCCCTGCTTTAGGCTACATCAAGAGGAAACAAACCTTAGAGACAAAACGTAGAACTACTGTATTTTGTCAAGTTTCAAAAGTGAGCACAAACCGTGTTTGATTTAGAGTTCGAACTGCATCTGTCAATATAGGAGAAAACAGAGTGAAACCTAAAAATTCAAACTGTTCCTGCAAACGAATGTTTCAACGCAGGAGAAGGAAACTTGAGCATCCAAGTGGATTGGTGTACTGATCATTACTTGAAAGTATCATGAAGATTGGATGAAAAAATATATGTTGACATTTCACGTACTCTAGTTTTTGGAAGTTTGCCTACCCCTTTCAATATAAGTGTTATTCACCAGTCCCTGCATTAGGCTACATCAAGTGGAAACAAACCTTAGAGATAGAACGTAGAACTACTGTATTGTGTCAAGTTTCAAGAAGCTAGCACAAACCGTGTTTGATTTAGAGTTCTAAATGCATCTCTCATAATAGAAGAAAACGCAGTGAAACCTAAAAATTCAAACTGTTCCTGCAAACGAATGCTTCCACCTAGGAGAACAAAAATTGGGGATCCAAGTTTGATTGGTGTACTGCTCATTACTTGAAAGTATCATGAAGGTCGGAAGAAAAAATATTTGTTGTGATTTCAGGAGACTGTAGTTTTTTGGCAGCCTACCAACGCCTTTCATTGAATGAGTTATTCGCCAGTCTCTGCTTAAGGCTACATCAAGAGGAAACAAACCTTAGAAATAGAACATAGAACCACTGTATTGTGTCAAGTTTCAAGATGCTAGCTCAAACCGTGTTTGATTTAGAGTTCTAACTGCATCTGTCAATATAGAAGAAAACGCAGTGAAACCTAAAAATTCAAAGTATTCCTGCAAACGAATGCTTCAACCTAGGAGAACGAAAATTGGGCATCCAAGTTTGATTGGTGTACTGCTCATTACTTGAAAGTATCATGAAGGTCGGAAGAAAAAATATATGTTGTGATTTCAGGAGACTGTAGTTTTTTGGCAGCCTACCAACGCCTTTCATTGAATGAGTTATTCGCCAGTCTCTGCTTAAGGCTACACCAAGAGGAAACAAACCTTAGAGATAGAACGTAGAACTACTGTATTGTGTCAAATTTCAAGAAGCTAGGACAAACCGTGTTTAATTTAGAGTTCGAACTGCATCTGTCAATATAGGAGAAAACAGAGTGAAACCTAAAAGTTCAAACTGTTCCTGCAAACGAATGCTTCAACCTAGGAGAACGAAACTTGGGCATCCAAGTTTGATTGGTGTACTGCTCATTACTTGAAGTTATCATGAAGGTCGGATGAAAAATATACATTGAGATTTCAAGAGACTGTAGTTTTTTGGCAGCCTAACAATGCGTTTCATTGAATGAGTTATTCGCCATTCTCTGCTTAAGGCTACATCAAGACGATACAAACTTTACAGATAGAAGGTAGAGCTACTGTATTGTGTCAAGTTTCAAGAAGCTAGCACAAACCGTGCTTGATTTAGAGTTCTAACTGCATCTGTCAATATAGAAGAAAACGCAGTGAAACCTAAAAATTCAAACTGTTCCTGCAAACGAACTTCAACCTAGGAGAACGAAACTTGGGCATCCAAGTTTGATTGGTGTACTTCTCATTACTTGAAAGTATCCTGAAGGTCAGAAGAAAAAATATATGTTGTGGTTTCAGGAGACTGTAGTTTTTTGGCAGCCTACCAACGCCTTTCATTGAATGAGTTATTCGCCAGTCTCTGCTTAAGGCTACATCAAGAGGAAACAAACCTTAGAGATAGAACGTAGAACTACAGTATTGTGTCATGTTTCAAAAAGCTACCACAAACCGTGTTTGATTTAGAGTTCTAACTGCATCTGTCAATATAGGAGAAAACAGAGTGAAAACTAAAAATTCAAACTGTTACTGCAAACGGATGCTTCAACATAGGAGAACGAAACTGGGCATCCATGTTTGATTTGTGTACTGCTCATTACCTGAAAGTATCATGAAGGTCGGAAAAAAATATATGTTGTGATTTCAGGAGACTGTAGTTTTTTGGCAGCCTAACAACGCCTTTCATTGAATGAGTTATTCGCCAGTCTCTGCTTAAGTCTACATCAAGAGGAAACAAACCTTAGAGAAAGAACGTAGAACTACTGTATTGTGTCAAGTTTCAAGAAGCTACCCCAAACCGTGTTTGATTGAGAGTTCTAACTGCATCTGTCGATATAGGAGAAAACAGAGTCAAACCTAAAATTCAAACAGTTCCTGCAAACGAATGCTTCAATCTAGGAGAACTAAACTTGGGCATCCAAGTGGGATTGGTGTACTGATCATTACGTGAATGTATCATGAAGTTTGGATGAAAAAATATATGTTGAGATTTCAGGAGACTCTAGTTTTTGGAAGTTTGGCAAACCCTTTCAATATAAGTGTTATTCGCCACTCCCTGCTTTAGGCTACATCAAGAGGAAACAAACGTTAGAGACAGAACGTAGAACTACTGTATTGTGTCAAGTTTCAAGAAGCTACCACAAACCGTGTTTGATTTAGAGTTCTAAATGCATCTGTCAATATAGGAGAAAACAGAGTGAAAACTAAAAATTCAAACTGTTACTGCAAACGGATGCTTCAACGTAGGAGAACGAAACTTGGGCATCCAAGTTTGATTGGTGTACTGCTCATTACTTAAAGTTATCATGAAGGTCGGATAAAAAAATATACATTGAGATTTCAGGAGATGGTAGTTTTTTGGAAGCTTAACAATGCCTTTAATTGAAAGAGTTATTTGCCAGTCTCTGCTTAAGGCTACATCAAGAGGAAACAAACCTTAGGGAAGGAACTTAGAACTACTGTTTTGTCTCAAGTTCAAGAAGCTAAAACAAACCATGTTCGATTTAGAGTTCTAACTGCAGCTGTCAATATAGAAGAAAACAGAGTCAAAAATAAAAATTCAAACTGTTCCTGCAAACGAATGCTTCAACCTAGGAGAACGAAACTTGGGCATCCAAATTTGATTGGTGTACTGCTCATTACTTGAAAGCATCATGAAGGTCAGAAAAAAAAATATATGTTGTGATTTCAGGAGACTGTAGTTTTTTGGCCGCCTAACAATGCCTTTCATTGAATGAGCTATTCGCCCGTCTCTGCTTGAGGCTACATCAAGAGGAAACAAACCTTAGAGAAAGAACGTAGAACTACTGTATTGTGTCAAGTTTCAAGAAGCTGCCACAAACCGTGTTTGATTTAGAGTTCTAACTGCATCTGTCCATATAGGAGAAAACAGAGTCAAACCGAAAAATTCAAACAGTTCCTGCAAACGTTGCTTCAATCTAGGAGAACTAAACTTGGGCATCCATGTGGGATTGGTGTACTGATCATTACGTGAATGTATCATGAAGATTGGATGAAAAAATATATGTTGAGATTTCAGGAGACTCTAGTTTTTGGAAGTTTGGCAACCCCTTTAAATATAAGTGTTATTCGCCACTCCCTTCTTTAGGCTACATCAAGAGGAAACAAACCTTAGAGATAGAAGGTAGAACTACTGTATTGTGTCAAGTTTCAAGAAGCTATCACAAACCGTGTTTGATTTAGAGTTCTAACTGCATCTGTCAATATAGGAGAAAACAGAGTGAAAACTAAAAATTCAAACTGTTACTGCAAACGGATGCTTGAACGTAGGTGAACGAAACTTGGGCATCCAAGTTTGATTGGTGTACTGCTCATTACTTGAAAGTATCATGAAGGTCGGAAAAAAAAAGATATGTTGTGATTTCAGGAGACTGTAGTTTTTTGGCAGCCTAACAACGCCTTTCATTGAATGAGTTATTCGCCAGTCTGTGTTTAAGGCTACATCAAGTTGAAACAATCCTTAGAGATAGAACGTAGAACTACTGTATTGTGTCAAGCTTCAAGAAACTAGAACAAACCGTGTTTGATTTAGAGTTCACACTGCATCTGTCAATATAGGAGAAAACAGAGTGAAACCTAAAAATTCAAACTGTTCCTGCAAACGAATGCTTCAACCTAGGAGAACGAAACTTGGGCATCCAAGTTTGATTGGCGTACTGCTCATTACTTGAAGTTATCATGAAGGTCGGATGAAAAAATATACATTGAGATTTCAGGAGATGTTAGTTTTTTGGAAACTTAACAATGCCTTTCATGGAAAGTGTTATTCGCCAGTCTTTGCTTAAGGCTACATCAAGAGGAAACAAACCTTAGGGATAGAACGTAGAACTACTGTATTGTGTCAAGTTTCAAGAAGCTAGCATAAACCGTGTTTGATTTAGTGTTCTACCTGCATCTGTCAATATAGAAGAAAACGCAGTGAAACCTAAAAATTCAAACTGTTCCTGCAAACGAATGCTTCAACCTAGGAGAACGACACTTGGGCATCCAAGTGGGATTCGTGTACTGATCACTACTTGAAAGTATCATGAAGATTGGATGAAAAAATATATGTTGACTATTCAGGAGACTCTAGTTTTTGGAGTTTGGAAACCCCTTTCAATATAAGTGTTATTCGCCAGTCCCTGCATTAGGCTACATCAAGAGGAAAAAAACCTTAGAGATAGAACGTAGAACTACTGTATTGTGTCAAGTTTCAAGAAGCTAGCACAAACCGTTTTTGATTTAGAGTTCGAACTGCATCTGTCAATATAGGAGAAAACAGAGTGAAACCTAAAATTCAAACTGTTCCTGCAAACGAATGCTTCCACCTAGAAGAACGAAACTTGGGCATCCAAGTTTGATTGGTGTACTGCTAATTACTTGAAAGTATCATGAAGGTCAAAAGAAAAAATATATGTTACGATTTCAGGAGACTGTAGTTTTTGGCAGCCTAACAATGCCTTTCATTGAATGAGTTATTCGCAAGTCTCTGCTTAAGGCTACATCAAGAGGAAGCAAACCTTAGAAATAGAACTTAGAACTACTGTATTGTGTCAAGTTTGAAGAAGTTACCACAAACCGTGTTTGATTTAGAGTTCTAACTGCATCTGTCAATATAGAAGAAAACGCAGTGAAACCTAAAAATTCAAACTGTTCCTACAAACGAATGCTTCCACCTAGAAGAACGAAACTTGGGCATCCAAGTTTGATTGGTGTACTGCTAATTACTTGAAAGTATCATGAAGGTCAAAAGAAAAAATATATGTTGCGATTTCAGGAGACTGTAGTTTTTGGCAGCCTAACAATGCCTTTCATTGAATGAGGTATTCGTCAGTCTCTGCTTAAGGCTACATCAAGAGGAAACAAACCTTAGAAATAGAACGTAGAACTACTGTATTGTGTCAAGTTTCAAGAAGCTAGCACAAACCGTGTTTGATTTAGAGTTCTAACTGCATCTGTCAATATAGGAGAAAACAGAGTGAAACCTAAAAATTCAAACTGTTCCTGCCAACGAATGCTTCAACCTAGGAGAACGAAACTTGGGCATCCAAGTTTGATTGGTGTACTGCTCATTCCTTGAAGTTATCATGAAGGTCGAATGAAAAAATATACATTGAGATTTCAGGAGATGGTTGTTTTCTGGAAGCTTAACAATGCCTCTCATTGAAAGTGTTATTTGCCAGTCTTTGCTTAAGGCTACATCAAGAGGAAACAAACCTTAGGGATAGAACGTGGAACTACTTTATTGTGTCAATTTTCAAGAAGCTACCACAAACCGTGTTTGATTTTGAGTTTGAACTGCATTTGTCAATATAGGAGAAAAGAGAGTGAAACCTAAAAATCA